>NC_056743.1:334395114-334576389 GCF_019279795.1 Protopterus annectens
CCCCATAAAGGTGGGAACTAAGGAACTATCCCATCTATCTGGGAAATCTCACATCATCCCCTACATAAAGGTGGGAACTAAGGAACTATCCCATCTATCTGGGAAATCTCACATCATCCCCTACATAAAGGGGGAACTAAGGAACTATCCCATCTATCTGGGAAATCTCACATCATCCCCTACATAAAAGGGGGAACTAAGGAACTATCCCATCTATCTGGGAAATCTCACATCATCCCTACATAAAGGTGGGAACTAAGGAACTATCCCATCTATCTGGGAAATCTCACATCATCCCTACATAAAGGTGGGAACCAAGGAACTATCCCATCTACCTGGGAAATCTCACATCATTCCCCTACATAAAGGTGGGAACTAAGGAACTATCCCATCTACCTGGGAAATCTCACATCATCCCCTACATAAAGGTGGGAACTAAGGAACTATCCCATCTACCTGGGAAATCTCACACATCATCCCCTACATAAAGGGGGAACTAAGGAACTATCCCACCTACATGGGAAATCTCACATCATCCCCCTACATAAAGGTGGGAACTAAGGAACTATCCCATCTACCTGGGAAATCTCACATCATCCCCCGACATAAAGGTGGGAACTAAGGAACTATCCCATCTATCTGGGAAATCTCACATCATCCCCTACATAAAGGTGGGAACTAAGGAACTATCCCATCTACCTGGGAAATCTCACATCATCCCCCTACATAAAGGTGGGAACTAAGGAACTATCCCATCTATCTGGGAAATCTCACATCATCCCCTACATAAAGGTGGGAACTAAGGAACTATCCCATCTATCTGGGAAATCTCACATCATCCCCTACATAAAGGGGGGAACTAAGGAACTATCCCATCTACCTGGGAAATCTCACATCATCCCCTACATAAAGGGGGGAACTAAGGAACTATCCCATCTATCTGGGAAATCTCACATCATCCCCTACATAAAGGTGGGAACTAAGGAACTATCCCATCTACCTGGGAAATCTCACATCATCCCCTACATAGAGGTGGGAACTAAGGAACTATCCCATCTATCTGGGAAATCTCACATCATCCCCTACATAAAGGTGGGAACTAAGGAACTATCCCATCTATCTGGGAAATCTCACATCATCCCCTACATAAAGGTGGGAACTAAGGAACTATCCCATCTACCTGGGAAATCTCACATCATCCCCCTACATAAAGGTGGGAACTAAGGAACTATCCCATCTACCTGGGAAATCTCACATCATCCCCCTACATAAAGGGAGGAACTAAGGAACTATCCCATCTACCTGGGAAATCTCACATCATCCCCTACATAGAGGTGGGAACTAAGGAACTATCCCATCTATCTGGGAAATCTCGTACATCATCCCCCTACATAAAGGGAGGAACTAAGGAACTATCCCATCTATCTGGGAAATCTCACATCATCCCCTACATAAAGGGGGAACTAAGGAACTATCCCATCTATCTGGGAAATCTCACATCATCCCCTACATAAAGGGGGGAACTAAGGGACTATCCCATCTACCTGGGAAATCTCACATCATCCCCTACATAGAGGTGGGAACTAAGGAACTATCCCATCTATCTGGGAAATCTCACATCATCCCCCTACATAAAGGGGGAACTAAGGAACTATCCCATCTATCTGGGAAATCTCACATCATCCCCTACATAAAGGGGGGAACTAAGGAACTATCCCATCTATCTGGGAAATCTCACATCATCCCCTACATAAAAGGGGGAACTAAGGAACTATCCCATCTATCTGGGAAATCTCACATCATCCCCTACATAAAGGGGGAACTAAGGAACTATCCCATCTACCTGGGAAATCTCACATCATCCCCTACATAGAGGTGGGAACTAAGGAACTATCCCATCTATCTGGGAAATCTCGTACATCATCCCCCTACATAAAGGGGGGAACTAAGGAACTATCCCATCTATCTGGGAAATCTCACATCATCCCCTACATAAAGGGGGGAACTAAGGGACTATCCCATCTACCTGGGAAATCTCACATCATCCCCTACATAGAGGTGGGAACTAAGGAACTATTCCATCTATCTGGGAAATCTCGCACATCATCCCCCTACATAAAGGGGGGAACTAAGGAACTATCCCATCTATCTGGGAAATCTCACATCATCCCCTACATAAAGGTGGGAACTAAGGAACTATCCCACCTACCTGGAAAATCTCACATCATCCCCCGACATAGAGGTGGGAACTAAGGAACTATCCCATCTACCTGGGAAATCTCACATCATCCCCTACATAAAGGTGGGAACTAAGGAACTATCCCATCTACCTGGGAAATCTCACATCATCCCCCTACATAAAGGTGGGAACTAAGGAACTATCCCATCTACCTGGGAAATCTCACATCATCCCCTACATAGAGGTGGGAACTAAGGAACTATCCCATCTATCTGGGAAATCTCACATCATCCCCTACATAAAGGTGGGAACTAAGGAACTATCCCATCTATCTGGGAAATCTCACATCATCCCCTACATAAAGGTGGGAACTAAGGGACTATCCCATCTACCTGGGAAATCTCACATCATCCCCTACATAGAGGTGGGAACTAAGGAACTATCCCATCTATCTGGGAAATCTCTCACATCATCCGCTACATAAAGGTGGGAACTAAGGAACTATCCCATCTACCTGGGAAATCTCACATCATCCACTACATAAAGGTGGGAACTAAGGAACTATCCCATCTACCTGGAAAATCTCACATCATCCCCCTACATAAAGGTGGGAACTAAGGAACTATCCCATCTATCTGGGAAACCTCACATCATCCCCTACATAAAGGTGGGAACTAAGGAACTATCCCATCTATCTGGGAAATCTCTCACATCATCCCCTACATAAAGGTGGGAACTAAGGAACTATCCCATCTACCTGGGAAATCTCACATCATCCCCTACATAAAGGTGGGAACTAAGGAACTATCCCATCTACCTGGGAAATCTCACATCATCCCCTACATATAGGTGGGAACTAAGGAACTATCCCATCTATCTGGGAAATCTCACATCATCCCCCGACGTAAAGGTGGGAACTAAGGAACTATCCCATCTACCTGGGAAATCTCACATCATCCTGTACATAAAGGTGGGAACTAAGGAACTATCCCATCTATCTGGGAAATCTCACATCATCCACCTACATAGAGGGGATAACTAAGGAACTATCCCATCTACCTGGGAAATCTCACATCATCCCCCTACATAAAGGTGGGAACTAAGGAACTATCCCATCTCTCTGGGAAATCTCACATCATCCCCCTTCATAAAGGTGGGAACTAAGGAACTATCCCATCTACCTGGGAAATCTCACATCATCCCCTACATAAAGGTGGGAACTAAGGAACTATCCCATCTATCTGGGAAATCTCACATCATCCCCTACATAAAGGTGGGAACTAAGGAACTATCCCATCTACCTGGGAAATCTCACATCATCCCCTACATAGAGGTGGGAACTAAGGAACTATCCCATCTATCTGGGAAATCTCACATCATCCCCTACATAAAGGTGGGAACTAAGGAACTATCCCATCTATCTGGGAAATCTCACATCATCCCCTACATAAAGGTGGGAACTAAGGAACTATCCCATCTACCTGGGAAATCTCACATCATCCCCTACATAGAGGTGGGAACTAAGGAACTATCCCATCTATCTGGGAAATCTCACATCATCCCCTACATAAAGGTGGGAACTAAGGAACTATCCCATCTACCTGGGAAATCTCACATCATCCCCTACATAAAGGTGGGAACTAAGGAACTATCCCATCTACCTGGGAAATCTCACATCATCCCCTACATAGAGGTGGGAACTAAGGAACTATCCCATCTATCTGGGAAATCTCACATCATCCCCTACATAAAGGTGGGAACTAAGGAACTATCCCATCTACCTGGGAAATCTCACATCATCCCCTACATATAGGTGGGAACTAAGGAACTATCCCATCTATCTGGGAAATCTCACATCATCCCCTACATAAAGGTGGGAAATAAGGAACTATCCCATCTATCTGGGAAATCTCACATCATCCCCTACATAAAGGTGGGAACTAAGGAACTATCCCATCTATCTGGGAAATCTCACATCATCCCCTTACATAAAGGTGGGAACTAAGGAACTATCCCATCTATCTGGGAAATCTGACATCATCAGCCTACATAAAGGTGGGAACTAAGGAACTATCCCATCTACCTGGGAAATCTCACATCATCCCCTACATAGAGGTGGGAACTAAGGAACTATCCCATCTATCTGGGAAATCTCACATCATCCCCTACATAAAGGTGGGAACTAAGGAACTATCCCATCTATCTGGGAAATCTCACATCATCCCCTACATAAAGGTGGGAACTAAGGAACTATCCCATCTACCTGGGAAATCTCACATCATCCCCTACATAAAGGTGGGAACTAAGGAACTATCCCATCTACCTGGGAAATCTCACATCATCCCCTACATAAAGGTGGGAACTAAGGAACTATCCCATCTATCTGGGAAATCTCACATCATCCCCTACATAAAGGTGGGAACTAAGGAACTATCCCATCTACCTGGGAAATCTCACATCATCCCCCTACATAAAGGTGGGAACTAAGGAACTATCCCATCTACCTGGGAAATCTCACATCATCCCCTACATAAAGGTGGGAACTAAGGAACTATCCCATCTATCTGGGAAATCTCACATCATCCCCTACATAAAGGTGGGAACTAAGGAACTATCCCATCTATCTGGGAAATCTCACATCATCCCCCTACATAAAGGGGGGAACTAAGGAACTATCCCATCTATCTGGGAAATCTCACATCATCCCCTACATAAAAGGGGGAACTAAGGAACTATCCCATCTATCTGGGAAATCTCGCACATCATCCCTACATAAAGGTGGGAACTAAGGAACTATCCCATCTATCTGGGAAATCTCACATCATCCCCTACATAAAGGGGGGAACTAAGGAACTATCCCATCTACCTGGGAAATCTCACATCATCCCCTACATAGAGGTGGGAACTAAGGAACTATCCCATCTATCTGGGAAATCTCGTACATCATCCCCTACATAAAGGTGGGAACTAAGGAACTATCCCATCTATCTGGGAAATCTCACATCATCCCCGACATAAAGGTGGGAACTAAGGAACTATCCCATCTATCTGGGAAATCTCACATCATCCACTACATAAAGGTGGGAACTAAGGAACTATCCCATCTATCTGGGAAATCTCACATCATCCCCTAACATAAAGGGGGGAACTAAGGAACTATCCTATCTACCTGGGAAATCTCACATCATCCCCTACATAGAGGTGGGAACTAAGGAACTATCCCATCTATCTGGGAAATCTCGCACATCATCCCCCTACATAAAGGTGGGAACTAAGGAACTATCCCATCTATCTGGGAAATCTCACATCATCCCCTACATAAAGGTGGGAACTAAGGAACTATCCCATCTATCTGGGAAATCTCACATCATCCCCGACATAAAGGTGGGAACTAAGGAACTATCCCATCTATCTGGGAAATCTCACATCATCCCCTACATAAAGGTGGGAACTAAGGAACTATCCCATCTACCTGGGAAATCTCACATCATCCCCCTACATAAAGGTGGGAACTAAGGAACTATCCCATCTACCTGGGAAATCTCACATCATCCCCTACATAAAGGGGGGAACTAAGGAACTATCCCATCTATCTGGGAAATCTCACATCATCCCCTACATAAAGGGGGGAACTAAGGAACTATCCCATCTATCTGGGAAATCTCGCACATCATCCCCCTACATAAAGGGGGGAACTAAGGAACTATCCCATCTATCTGGGAAATCTCACATCATCCCCTACATAAAGGGGGGAACTAAGGAACTATCCCATCTATCTGGGAAATCTCACATCATCCCCTACATAAAGGGGGGAACTAAGGAACTATCCCATCTATCTGGAAAATCTCTCACATCATCCCCTACATAAAGGGGGGAACTAAGGAACTATCCCATCTATCTGGGAAATCTCACATCATCCCCCTACATGAAGGGTGGAACTAAGGAACTATCCCATCTATCTGGGAAATCTCACATCATCCCCTACATAAAGGGGGAACTAAGGAACTATCCCATCTATCTGGGAAATCTCACATCATCCCCTACATAAAGGTGGGAACTAAGGAACTATCCCATCTATCTGGGAAATCTCACATCATCCCCTACATAAAGGTGGGAACTAAGGAACTATCCCATCTATCTGGGAAATCTCACATCATCCCCTACATAAAGGTGGGAACTAAGGAACTATCCCATCTATCTGGGAAATCTCACATCATCCCCCTACATAAAGGGGGGAACTAAGGAACTATCCCATCTATCTGGGAAATCTCACATCATCCCCCTACATAAAGGGGGGAACTAAGGAACTATCCCATCTACCTGGGAAATCTCACATCATCCCCTACATAAAGGTGGGAACTAAGGAACTATCCCATCTATCTGGGAAATCTCACATCATCCCCTACATAAAGGTGGGAACTAAGGAACTATCCCACCTACCTGGAAAATCTCACATCATCTCCCTACATAAAGGGGAGAACTAAGGAACTATCCCATCTATCTAGGAAATCTCACATCATCCCCTACATAAAGGGGGGAACTAAGGAACTATCCCATCTATCTGGGAAATCTCACATCATCCCCTACATAAAGTTGGGAACTAAGGAACTATCCCACCTACCTGGAAAATCTCACATCATCCCCCAACATAAAGGGGGGAACTAAGGAACTATCCCATCTATCTGGGAAATCTCACATCATCCCCTACATAAAAAGGGGAACTAAGGAACTATCCCGTCTATCTGGAAATCTCACATCATCCCTACATAAAGGGGGAACTAAGGAACTATCCCATCTATCTGGGAAATCTCACATCATCCCCTACATAAAGGTGGGAACTAAGGAACTATCCCATCTATCTGGGAAATCTCACATCATCCCCTACATAAAGGGGGGAACTAAGGAACTATCCCATCTATCTGGGAAATCTCACATCATCCCCTACATAAAGGTGGGAACTAAGGAACTATCCCATCTATCTGGGAAATCTCGCACATCATCCCCCTACATAAAGGTGGGAACTAAGGAACTATCCCATCTATCTGGGAAATCTCACATCATCCCCCGACATAAAGGTGGGAACTAAGGAACTATCCCATCTATCTGGGAAATCTCGCACATCATCCTCCTACATAAAGGGGGGAACTAAGGAACTATCCCAGCCATCTGGGAAATCTCACATCATCCCCCGACATAAAGGTGGGAACTAAGGAACTAGCCCATCTACCTGGGAAATCTCGCACATCATCCCCCTATATAAAGGTGGTAACTAAGGAACTATCCCATCTATCTGGGAAATCTCACATCATCCCCTACATAAAGGTGGGAACTAAGGAACTATCCCATCTATCTGGGAAATCTCACATCATCCCCTACATAAAGGTGGGAACTAAGGAACTATCCCATCTACCTGGGAAATCACTCACATCATCCCCGTACATAAAGGGGGGAACTAAGGAGCTATCCCAGCCATCTGGGAAATCTCGCATCATCCCCCTACATAAAGGTGGGAACTAAGGAACTATCCCATCTACCTGGGAAATCTCACTTCATCCCCCTACATAAAGGGGGGAACTAAGGAACTATCCCATCTATCTGGGAAATCTCACATCATCCCCCTACATAAAGGGGGAACTAAGGAACTATCCCATCTATCTGGGAAATCTCACATCATCCCCTACATAAAGGTGGGAACTAAGGAACTATCCCATCTATCTGGAAAATCTCACATCATCCCCTTACATAAAGGGGGGAACTAAGGAACTATCCCATCTATCTGGAAAATCTCTCACATCATCCCCTACATAAAGGTGGGAACTAAGGAACTATCCCATCTATCTGGGAAATCTCGCACATCATCCCCTACATAAAGGGGGGAACTAAGGAACTATCCCATCTATCTGGGAAATCTCACATCATCCCCCGACATAAAGGGGGGAACTAAGGAACTATCCCATCTACCTGGGAAATCTCACATCATCCCCTACATAGAGGTGGGAACTAAGGAACTATCCCATCTATCTGGGAAATCTCGTACATCATCCCCCTACATAAAGGGGGGAACTAAGGAACTATCCCATCTATCTGGGAAATCTCACATCATCCCCTACATAAAGGGGGGAACTAAGGAACTATCCCATCTATCTGGGAAATCTCACATCATCCCCTACATAAAGGTGGGAACTAAGGAACTATCCCATCTATCTGGAAAATCTCGCACATCATCCCCTACATAAAGGTGGGAACTAAGGAACTATCCCATCTATCTGGGAAATCTCACATCATCCCCTACATAAAGGTGGGAACTAAGGAACTATCCCATCTATCTGGGAAATCTCACATCATCCCCCTACATAAAGGGGGGAACTAAGGAACTATCCCATCTATCTGGGAAATCTTGCACATCATCCCCTACATAAAGGTGGGAACTAAGGAACTATCCCATCTATCTGGGAAATCTCACATCATCCCCCTACATAGAGGTGGGAACTAAGGAACTATCCCACCTATCTGGGAAATCTCACATCATCCCCCTACATAAAGGGGGGAACTAAGGAACTATCCCATCTATCTGGGAAATCTCGCACATCATCCCCCTACATAGAGGTGGGAACCCCAATGACTTTTCAAACTATCGTCCAATAGCTTTACTCTCCCCACTGGCAAAAATAATGGAAAAATGCATCCATAAGCAACTACTTAACCATCTTATCCAAAATAACTTGATCGCCAACTGTCAACATTGATTTAGACCATTCCACAGTACCACCACTGCACTACTATCCTTTACAGACTGCATTAACAAAAACCGTAACAATATTATCTCCTCTTCAGTCTTTATAGATTTATCTAAAGCTTTTGACACCGTTAATCACCAGCTCCTTTTAAATATACTTAAATCCCTTTCTCTTGAACCTTCAGCCTTAAATTGGTTCAAATCTTACTTAGACAACAGACAACAGGCTGTACTATGGGACAACAATCTATCTACACACCTCCCCATTTCCCTTGGTGTTCCCCAGGGCTCCATATTAGGCTCACTGCTATTTTCCATTTTTATTAATGTCCTCCACTTAGCAATTCCTCATGCAACCTGTATTCAGTACGCAGACAACTCCACTATAATTTGTTCAGCTAATTCTCCTTTTGAGCTACAGTCCCTTACCCAAAAAAGCATTTAATACAGTAGAACAATGGTTTTTAACCGTTGCCTCCTACTGAACCCTAAAAAACGAAGCTGCTCCTTTTTACTCCAACCCGTAAGTCAACCCCTGCTTACTTCACACTCATATCTAAGAACGGCACTCTCATATCTCCTGACCCAACCACCAAACTTTTAGGAATAACTATAGATAGCAACCTTAACTTTGATACTCACATTAACAGTACAATAAAAACAGTCAACAAGAAATTGGGATCCCTCTATAGACTCAAATCCTTTCTTACACCATTAGCCAGAACCGCTATAGCCAGAACTCATTTAATCTCCACTCTACTCTGCTTCACCTATATACACTAATCTTTTAAAAAACAACCTCAACAAACTGGCAGTTTCCTATAATAATATTGCTAGATTTGCCACTGGCTCTCCATTTAGAACTCATCATTGTAGCAACCTAAAACTATTAGGATGGCTAGAGTTCCAAAATCAGCTTCTATTTCACCAGCTTGCTATTACCCATAAGAGCCTGTATCACCCCACCAATACCCCTACACTCTCTACTCTCATTACTCCCTTACAACAATCTTAAGAATCTACACTCCTCTAATAAGCTACTTATTAGTACTAGCAGATCAAACAACTTAGCAGGAGATTCTTTGTTCTCTAATTCTGTAGGAAAACACTGGAACCTACTTCCCAATGAACTCCTATCTCTGTCCTCAGTAACACTTTTTAAACAGAAACTAAAACTATTTCTTAGTACTCACTGGTTATGCCCTTGTACTAACCCTGACTGACTTTCTTACTTTATACCTATGTATACTTTTCACCTAATATTAAACTGCACTAACTACTGACTTCTCCTTAATGATCCATATAAAACATGTTTTCCAATTTAGTTCTATGTATATATGTATAAAGTAAACAACTTTTTGTATATTACCTTTACTATTTGTGTTATGCTCACCATTAGTTTTGTACTTTTTTAATAAAAGCTGCATCAAGCTTGTACTGCTACAACAGTATTGGACTTTTTTTAATAACAGTTGCGTCAAGCTTGAACTGTCACAACTTTTATAGTATATTGTGTATTTGTGTTGGAGCTTTTCTCCCCGGGCCTCTACTGAAAATGGACATATATCCAGTTAGACTAGCCCGGTCAATAAATGTAAAATAAATAAATAAAAAACTGCAAGGCTTTCTACTGCTCTATCTGTAACCTCAAAGGCAGCACACACTGGTGTGCACAGCTGGTGGTCAGCTTCAATGGGCCGTGACAACATCCCAAAATACTTCTTAAATAGCCTGAAACATGGCTTATCAGGACCACTTGTGTCACTTTTCAGGTATAACCTCAGAATAGGCTTTGTACCATGAGCATGGATGACTGCAGCAGTTATGCCACTTTGCAAGGATGGACAATCAGTCAACCCTTGAAACCACAAAGCCATTAGTCTGACTAGTCTAATATGCAAAACCATGGAACAAATTATTAGGGAAATGATCAACAAAGACAGAGGCAATCTTCAGATACTGGACCAACCCAGTTTTGGTTTGTCAAGGGAAGGTCACGGCTACTAAACTTGGTGGATGACTTTGAGTAGATCACAATGGCAATGGAGGAGGGGGATGGTGCATACTGCCTTCCAGGACCTGGTTAAGTGTTTGATACAGTGCCTCTCTCAGGTATAACTGCCTTCCAGGACCTGGTTAAGTGTTTGATACAGTGCCTCTCTCAGGTATAACTGCCTTCCTGGACCTGGTTAAGTGTTTGATACAGTGCCTCTCAGGTATAACTGCCTTCCTGGACCTGGTTAAGTGTTTGATACAGTGCCTCTCTCAGGTATAACTGCCTTCCTGGACCTGGTTAAGTGTTTGATACAGTGCCTCTCTCAGGTATAACTGCCTTCCAGGACCTGGTTAAGTGTTTGATACAGTGCCTCTCTCAGGTATAACTGCCTTCCTGGACCTGGTTAAGTGTTTGATACAGTGCCTCTCTCAGGTATAACTGCCTTCCTGGACCTGGTTAAGTGTTTGATACAGTGCCTCTCTCAGGTATAACTGCCTTCCTGGACCTGGTTAAGTGTTTGATACAGTGCCTCTCTCAGGTATAACTGCCTTCCTGGACCTGGTTAAGTGTTTGATACAGTGCCTCTCTCAGGTATAACTGCCTTCCTGGACCTGGTTAAGTGTTTGATACAGTGCCTCTCTCAGGTATAACTGCATTCCTGGACCTGGTTAAGTGTTTGATACAGTGCCTCTCAGGTATAACTGCCTTCCTGGACCTGGTTAAGTGTTTGATACAGTGCCTCTCTCAGGTATAACTGCCTTCCTGGACCTGGTTAAGTGTTTGATACAGTGCCTCTCTCAGGTATAACTGCCTTCCTGGACCTGGTTAAGTGTTTGATACAGTGCCTCTCTCAGGTATAACTGCCTTCCTGGACCTGGTTAAGTGTTTGATACAGTGCCTCTCTCAGGTATAACTGCCTTCCTGGACCTGGTTAAGTGTTTGATACAGTGCCTCTCTCAGGTATAACTGCCTTCCTGGACCTGGTTAAGTGTTTGATACAGTGCCTCTCTCAGGTATAACTGCCTTCCTGGACCTGGCTAAGTGTTTGATACAGTGCCTCTCTCAGGTATAACTGCCTTCCTGGACCTGGCTAAGTGTTTGATACAGTGCCTCTCAGGTATAACTGCCTTCCTGGACCTGGCTAAGTGTTTGATACAGTGCCTCTCTCAGGTATAACTGCCTTCCTGGACCTGGCTAAGTGTTTGATACAGTGCCTCTCAGGTATAACTGCCTTCCTGGACCTGGTTAAGTGTTTGATACAGTGCCTCTCTCAGGTATAACTGCCTTCCTGGACCTGGTTAAGTGTTTGATACAGTGCCTCTCTCAGGTATAACTGCCTTCCTGGACCTGGTTAAGTGTTTGATACAGTGCCTCTCTCAGGTATAACTGCCTTCCTGGACCTGGTTAAGTGTTTGATACAGTGCCTCTCTCAGGTATAACTGCCTTCCTGGACCTGGTTAAGTGTTTGATACAGTGCCTCTCTCAGGTATAACTGCCTTCCTGGACCTGGTTAAGTGTTTGATACAGTGCCTCTCTCAGGTATAACTGCCTTCCTGGACCTGGTTAAGTGTTTGATACAGTGCCTCTCTCAGGTATAACTGCCTTCCTGGACCTGGTTAAGTGTTTGATACAGTGCCTCTCTCAGGTATAACTGCCTTCCTGGACCTGGTTAAGTGTTTGATACAGTGCCTCTCTCAGGTATAACTGCCTTCCTGGACCTGGTTAAGTGTTTGATACAGTGCCTCTCTCAGGTATAACTGCCTTCCTGGACCTGGTTAAGTGTTTGATACAGTGCCTCTCTCAGGTATAACTGCCTTCCTGGACCTGGTTAAGTGTTTGATACAGTGCCTCTCTCAGGTATAACTGCCTTCCTGGACCTGGTTAAGTGTTTGATACAGTGCCTCTCTCAGGTATAACTGCCTTCCTGGACCTGGTTAAGTGTTTGATACAGTGCCTCTCTCAGGTATAACTGCCTTCCTGGACCTGGTTAAGTGTTTGATACAGTGCCTCTCTCAGGTATAACTGCCTTCCTGGACCTGGTTAAGTGTTTGATACAGTGCCTCTCTCAGGTATAACTGCCTTCCTGGACCTGGTTAAGTGTTTGATACAGTGCCTCTCTCAGGTATAACTGCCTTCCTGGACCTGGTTAAGTGTTTGATACAGTGCCTCTCTCAGGTATAACTGCCTTCCTGGACCTGGTTAAGTGTTTGATACAGTGCCTCTCTCAGGTATAACTGCCTTCCTGGACCTGGTTAAGTGTTTGATACAGTGCCTCTCTCAGGTATAACTGCCTTCCTGGACCTGGTTAAGTGTTTGATACAGTGCCTCTCTCAGGTATAACTGCCTTCCTGGACCTGGTTAAGTGTTTGATACAGTGCCTCTCTCAGGTATAACTGCCTTCCTGGACCTGGTTAAGTGTTTGATACAGTGCCTCTCAGGTATAACTGCCTTCCTGGACCTGGTTAAGTGTTTGATACAGTGCCTCTCTCAGGTATAACTGCCTTCCTGGACCTGGTTAAGTGTTTGATACAGTGCCTCTCTCAGGTATAACTGCCTTCCTGGACCTGGTTAAGTGTTTGATACAGTGCCTCTCAGGTATAACTGCCTTCCTGGACCTGGTTAAGTGTTTGATACAGTGCCTCTCTCAGGTATAACTGCCTTCCTGGACCTGGTTAAGTGTTTGATACAGTGCCTCTCTCAGGTATAACTGCCTTCCTGGACCTGGTTAAGTGTTTGATACAGTGCCTCTCTCAGGTATAACTGCCTTCCTGGACCTGGTTAAGTGTTTGATACAGTGCCTCTCTCAGGTATAACTGCCTTCCTGGACCTGGTTAAGTGTTTGATACAGTGCCTCTCTCAGGTATAACTGCCTTCCTGGACCTGGTTAAGTGTTTGATACAGTGCCTCTCTCAGGTATAACTGCCTTCCTGGACCTGGTTAAGTGTTTGATACAGTGCCTCTCTCAGGTATAACTGCCTTCCTGGACCTGGTTAAGTGTTTGATACAGTGCCTCTCTCAGGTATAACTGCCTTCCTGGACCTGGTTAAGTGTTTGATACAGTGCCTCTCTCAGGTATAACTGCCTTCCTGGACCTGGTTAAGTGTTTGATACAGTGCCTCTCTCAGGTATAACTGCCTTCCTGGACCTGGTTAAGTGTTTGATACAGTGCCTCTCAGGTATAACTGCCTTCCTGGACCTGGTTAAGTGTTTGATACAGTGCCTCTCTCAGGTATAACTGCCTTCCTGGACCTGGTTAAGTGTTTGATACAGTGCCTCTCTCAGGTATAACTGCCTTCCTGGACCTGGTTAAGTGTTTGATACAGTGCCTCTCTCAGGTATAACTGCCTTCCTGGACCTGGTTAAGTGTTTGATACAGTGCCTCTCTCAGGTATAACTGCCTTCCTGGACCTGGTTAAGTGTTTGATACAGTGCCTCTCTCAGGTATAACTGCCTTCCTGGACCTGGTTAAGTGTTTGATACAGTGCCTCTCTCAGGTATAACTGCCTTCCTGGACCTGGTTAAGTGTTTGATACAGTGCCTCTCTCAGGTATAACTGCCTTCCTGGACCTGGTTAAGTGTTTGATACAGTGCCTCTCTCAGGTATAACTGCCTTCCTGGACCTGGTTAAGTGTTTGATACAGTGCCTCTCTCAGGTATAACTGCCTTCCTGGACCTGGTTAAGTGTTTGATACAGTGCCTCTCTCAGGTATAACTGCCTTCCTGGACCTGGTTAAGTGTTTGATACAGTGCCTCTCTCAGGTATAACTGCCTTCCTGGACCTGGTTAAGTGTTTGATACAGTGCCTCTCTCAGGTATAACTGCCTTCCTGGACCTGGTTAAGTGTTTGATACAGTGCCTCTCTCAGGTATAACTGCCTTCCTGGACCTGGTTAAGTGTTTGATACAGTGCCTCTCTCAGGTATAACTGCCTTCCTGGACCTGGTTAAGTGTTTGATACAGTGCCTCTCTCAGGTATAACTGCCTTCCTGGACCTGGTTAAGTGTTTGATACAGTGCCTCTCAGGTATAACTGCCTTCCTGGACCTGGTTAAGTGTTTGATACAGTGCCTCTCTCAGGTATAACTGCCTTCCTGGACCTGGTTAAGTGTTTGATACAGTGCCTCTCTCAGGTATAACTGCCTTCCTGGACCTGGTTAAGTGTTTGATACGGTGCCTCTCTCAGGTATAACTGCCTTCCTGGACCTGGTTAAGTGTTTGATACGGTGCCTCTCTCAGGTATAACTGCCTTCCTGGACCTGGTTAAGTGTTTGATACGGTGCCTCTCTCAGGTATAACTGCCTTCCTGGACCTGGTTAAGTGTTTGATACGGTGCCTCTCTCAGGTATAACTGCCTTCCTGGACCTGGTTAAGTGTTTGATACGGTGCCTCTCTCAGGTATAACTGCCTTCCTGGACCTGGTTAAGTGTTTGATACGGTGCCTCTCTCAGGTATAACTGCCTTCCTGGACCTGGTTAAGTGTTTGATACAGTGCCTCTCTCAGGTATAACTGCCTTCCTGGACCTGGTTAAGTGTTTGATACAGTGCCTCTCTCAGGTATAACTGCCTTCCTGGACCTGGTTAAGTGTTTGATACAGTGCCTCTCTCAGGTATAACTGCCTTCCTGGACCTGGTTAAGTGTTTGATACAGTGCCTCTCTCAGGTATAACTGCCTTCCTGGACCTGGTTAAGTGTTTGATACAGTGCCTCTCTCAGGTATAACTGCCTTCCTGGACCTGGTTAAGTGTTTGATACAGTGCCTCTCTCAGGTATAACTGCCTTCCTGGACCTGGTTAAGTGTTTGATACAGTGCCTCTCTCAGGTATAACTGCCTTCCTGGACCTGGTTAAGTGTTTGATACAGTGCCTCTCTCAGGTATAACTGCCTTCCTGGACCTGGTTAAGTGTTTGATACAGTGCCTCTCTCAGGTATAACTGCCTTCCTGGACCTGGTTAAGTGTTTGATACAGTGCCTCTCAGGTATCTCTGCCTTCCTGGACCTGGTTAAGTGTTTGATACAGTGCCTCTCTCAGGTATAACTGCCTTCCTGGACCTGGTTAAGTGTTTGATACAGTGCCTCTCTCAGGTATAACTGCCTTCCTGGACCTGGTTAAGTGTTTGATACAGTGCCTCTCTCAGGTATAACTGCCTTCCTGGACCTGGTTAAGTGTTTGATACAGTGCCTCTCTCAGGTATAACTGCCTTCCTGGACCTGGTTAAGTGTTTGATACAGTGCCTCTCTCAGGTATAACTGCCTTCCTGGACCTGGTTAAGTGTTTGATACAGTGCCTCTCTCAGGTATAACTGCCTTCCTGGACCTGGTTAAGTGTTTGATACAGTGCCTCTCTCAGGTATAACTGCCTTCCTGGACCTGGTTAAGTGTTTGATACAGTGCCTCTCTCAGGTATAACTGCCTTCCTGGACCTGGTTAAGTGTTTGATACAGTGCCTCTCTCAGGTATAACTGCCTTCCTGGACCTGGTTAAGTGTTTGATACGGTGCCTCTCTCAGGTATAACTGCCTTCCTGGACCTGGTTAAGTGTTTGATACAGTGCCTCTCTCAGGTATAACTGCCTTCCTGGACCTGGTTAAGTGTTTGATACAGTGCCTCTCTCAGGTATAACTGCCTTCCTGGACCTGGTTAAGTGTTTGATACAGTGCCTCTCAGGTATAACTGCCTTCCTGGACCTGGTTAAGTGTTTGATACAGTGCCTCTCTCAGGTATAACTGCCTTCCTGGACCTGGTTAAGTGTTTGATACAGTGCCTCTCTCAGGTATAACTGCCTTCCTGGACCTGGTTAAGTGTTTGATACAGTGCCTCTCTCAGGTATAACTGCCTTCCTGGACCTGGTTAAGTGTTTGATACAGTGCCTCTCTCAGGTATAACTGCCTTCCTGGACCTGGTTAAGTGTTTGATACAGTGCCTCTCAGGTATAACTGCCTTCCTGGACCTGGTTAAGTGTTTGATACAGTGCCTCTCTCAGGTATAACTGCCTTCCTGGACCTGGTTAAGTGTTTGATACAGTGCCTCTCTCAGGTATAACTGCCTTCCTGGACCTGGTTAAGTGTTTGATACAGTGCCTCTCTCAGGTATAACTGCCTTCCTGGACCTGGTTAAGTGTTTGATACAGTGCCTCTCTCAGGTATAACTGCCTTCCTGGACCTGGTTAAGTGTTTGATACAGTGCCTCTCTCAGGTATAACTGCCTTCCTGGACCTGGTTAAGTGTTTGATACAGTGCCTCTCTCAGGTATAACTGCCTTCCTGGACCTGGTTAAGTGTTTGATACAGTGCCTCTCTCAGGTATAACTGCCTTCCTGGACCTGGTTAAGTGTTTGATACAGTGCCTCTCTCAGGTATAACTGCCTTCCTGGACCTGGTTAAGTGTTTGATACAGTGCCTCTCTCAGGTATAACTGCCTTCCTGGACCTGGTTAAGTGTTTGATACAGTGCCTCTCTCAGGTATAACTGCCTTCCTGGACCTGGTTAAGTGTTTGATACAGTGCCTCTCTCAGGTATAACTGCCTTCCTGGACCTGGTTAAGTGTTTGATACAGTGCCTCTCTCAGGTATAACTGCCTTCCTGGACCTGGTTAAGTGTTTGATACAGTGCCTCTCTCAGGTATAACTGCCTTCCTGGACCTGGTTAAGTGTTTGATACAGTGCCTCTCTCAGGTATAACTGCCTTCCTGGACCTGGTTAAGTGTTTGATACAGTGCCTCTCTCAGGTATAACTGCCTTCCTGGACCTGGTTAAGTGTTTGATACAGTGCCTCTCTCAGGTATAACTGCCTTCCTGGACCTGGTTAAGTGTTTGATACAGTGCCTCTCTGAGGTATAACTGCCTTCCTGGACCTGGTTAATTGTTTGATACAGTGCCTCTCTGAGGTATAACTGCCTTCCTGGACCTGGTTAAGTGTTTGATACAGTGCCTCTCTCAGGTATAACTGCCTTCCTGGACCTGGTTAAGTGTTTGATACAGTGCCTCTCTCAGGTATAACTGCCTTCCTGGACCTGGTTAAGTGTTTGATACAGTGCCTCTCTCAGGTATAACTGCCTTCCTGGACCTGGTTAAGTGTTTGATACAGTGCCTCTCTCAGGTATAACTGCCTTCCTGGACCTGGTTAAGTGTTTGATACAGTGCCTCTCTCAGGTATAACTGCCTTCCTGGACCTGGTTAAGTGTTTGATACAGTGCCTCTCTCAGGTATAACTGCCTTCCTGGACCTGGTTAAGTGTTTGATACAGTGCCTCTCTCAGGTATAACTGCCTTCCTGGACCTGGTTAAGTGTTTGATACAGTGCCTCTCTCAGGTATAACTGCCTTCCTGGACCTGGTTAAGTGTTTGATACAGTGCCTCTCTCAGGTATAACTGCCTTCCTGGACCTGGTTAAGTGTTTGATGCAGTGCCTCTCTCAGGTATAACTGCCTTCCTGGACCTGGTTAAGTGTTTGATGCAGTGCCTCTCTCAGGTATAACTGCCTTCCTGGACCTGGTTAAGTGTTTGATGCAGTGCCTCTCTCAGGTATAACTGCCTTCCTGGACCTGGTTAAGTGTTTGATGCAGTGCCTCTCTCAGGTATAACTGCCTTCCTGGACCTGGTTAAGTGTTTGATGCAGTGCCTCTCTCAGGTATAACTGCCTTCCTGGACCTGGTTAAGTGTTTGATGCAGTGCCTCTCTCAGGTATAACTGCCTTCCTGGACCTGGTTAAGTGTTTGATGCAGTGCCTCTCTCAGGTATAACTGCCTTCCTGGACCTGGTTAAGTGTTTGATGCAGTGCCTCTCTCAGGTATAACTGCCTTCCTGGACCTGGTTAAGTGTTTGATGCAGTGCCTCTCTCAGGTATAACTGCCTTCCTGGACCTGGTTAAGTGTTTGATGCAGTGCCTCTCTCAGGTATAACTGCCTTCCTGGACCTGGTTAAGTGTTTGATGCAGTGCCTCTCTCAGGTATAACTGCCTTCCTGGACCTGGTTAAGTGTTTGATGCAGTGCCTCTCTCAGGTATAACTGCCTTCCTGGACCTGGTTAAGTGTTTGATACAGTGCCTCTCTCAGGTATAACTGCCTTCCTGGACCTGGTTAAGTGTTTGATACAGTGCCTCTCTCAGGTATAACTGCCTTCCTGGACCTGGTTAAGTGTTTGATACAGTGCCTCTCTCAGGTATAACTGCCTTCCTGGACCTGGTTAAGTGTTTGATACAGTGCCTCTCTCAGGTATAACTGCCTTCCTGGACCTGGTTAAGTGTTTGATACAGTGCCTCTCTCAGGTATAACTGCCTTCCTGGACCTGGTTAAGTGTTTGATACAGTGCCTCTCTCAGGTATAACTGCCTTCCTGGACCTGGTTAAGTGTTTGATACAGTGCCTCTCTCAGGTATAACTGCCTTCCTGGACCTGGTTAAGTGTTTGATACAGTGCCTCTCTCAGGTATAACTGCCTTCCTGGACCGGGTTAAGTGTTTGATACAGTGCCTCTCTCAGGTATAACTGCCTTCCTGGACCGGGTTAAGTGTTTGATACAGTGCCTCTCTCAGGTATAACTGCCTTCCTGGACCGGGTTAAGTGTTTGATACAGTGCCTCTCTCAGGTATAACTGCCTTCCTGGACCTGGTTAAGTGTTTGATACAGTGCCTCTCTCAGGTATAACTGCCTTCCTGGACCTGGTTAAGTGTTTGATACAGTGCCTCTCTCAGGTATAACTGCCTTCCTGGACCTGGTTAAGTGTTTGATACAGTGCCTCTCTCAGGTATAACTGCCTTCCTGGACCTGGTTAAGTGTTTGATACAGTGCCTCTCTCAGGTATAACTGCCTTCCTGGACCTGGTTAAGTGTTTGATACAGTGCCTCTCTCAGGTATAACTGCCTTCCTGGACCTGGTTAAGTGTTTGATACAGTGCCTCTCTCAGGTATAACTGCCTTCCTGGACCTGGTTAAGTGTTTGATACAGTGCCTCTCTCAGGTATAACTGCCTTCCTGGACCTGGTTAAGTGTTTGATACAGTGCCTCTCTCAGGTATAACTGCCTTCCTGGACCTGGTTAAGTGTTTGATACAGTGCCTCTCTCAGGTATAACTGCCTTCCTGGACCTGGTTAAGTGTTTGATACAGTGCCTCTCTCAGGTATAACTGCCTTCCTGGACCTGGTTAAGTGTTTGATACAGTGCCTCTCTCAGGTATAACTGCCTTCCTGGACCTGGTTAAGTGTTTGATACAGTGCCTCTCTCAGGTATAACTGCCTTCCTGGACCTGGTTAAGTGTTTGATACAGTGCCTCTCTCAGGTATAACTGCCTTCCTGGACCTGGTTAAGTGTTTGATACAGTGCCTCTCAGGTATAACTGCCTTCCTGGACCTGGTTAAGTGTTTGATACAGTGCCTCTCTCAGGTATAACTGCCTTCCTGGACCTGGTTAAGTGTTTGATACAGTGCCTCTCTCAGGTATAACTGCCTTCCTGGACCTGGTTAAGTGTTTGATACAGTGCCTCTCTCAGGTATAACTGCCTTCCTGGACCTGGTTAAGTGTTTGATACAGTGCCTCTCTCAGGTATAACTGCCTTCCTGGACCTGGTTAAGTGTTTGATACAGTGCCTCTCTCAGGTATAACTGCCTTCCTGGACCTGGTTAAGTGTTTGATACAGTGCCTCTCTCAGGTATAACTGCCTTCCTGGACCTGGTTAAGTGTTTGATACAGTGCCTCTCTCAGGTATAACTGCCTTCCTGGACCTGGTTAAGTGTTTGATACAGTGCCTCTCAGGTATAACTGCCTCCCTGGACCTGGTTAAGTGTTTGATACAGTGCCTCTCTCAGGTATAACTGCCTCCCTGGACCTGGTTAAGTGTTTGATACAGTGCCTCTCTCAGGTATAACTGCCTCCTGGACCTGGTTAAGTGTTTGATACAGTGCCTCTCTCAGGTATAACTGCCTCCCTGGACCTGGTTAAGTGTTTGATACAGTGCCTCTCTCAGGTATAACTGCCTCCTGGACCTGGTTAAGTGTTTGATACAGTGCCTCTCTCAGGTATAACTGCCTCCCTGGACCTGGTTAAGTGTTTGATACAGTGCCTCTCTCAGGTATAACTGCCTCCCTGGACCTGGTTAAGTGTTTGATACAGTGCCTCTCTCAGGTATAACTGCCTTCCTGGACCTGGTTAAGTGTTTGATACAGTGCCTCTCTCAGGTATAACTGCCTCCCTGGACCTGGTTAAGTGTTTGATACAGTGCCTCTCTCAGGTATAACTGCCTCCCTGGACCTGGTTAAGTGTTTGATACAGTGCCTCTCTCAGGTATAACTGCCTTCCTGGACCTGGTTAAGTGTTTGATACAGTGCCTCTCTCAGGTATAACTGCCTTCCTGGACCTGGTTAAGTGTTTGATACAGTGCCTCTCTCAGGTATAACTGCCTTCCTGGACCTGGTTAAGTGTTTGATACAGTGCCTCTCAGGTATAACTGCCTTCCTGGACCTGGTTAAGTGTTTGATACAGTGCCTCTCTCAGGTATAACTGCCTTCCTGGACCTGGTTAAGTGTTTGATACAGTGCCTCTCTCAGGTATAACTGCCTTCCTGGACCTGGTTAAGTGTTTGATACAGTGCCTCTCTCAGGTATAACTGCCTTCCTGGACCTGGTTAAGTGTTTGATACAGTGCCTCTCTCAGGTATAACTGCCTTCCTGGACCTGGTTAAGTGTTTGATACAGTGCCTCTCTCAGGTATAACTGCCTTCCTGGACCTGGTTAAGTGTTTGATACAGTGCCTCTCTCAGGTATAACTGCCTTCCTGGACCTGGTTAAGTGTTTGATACAGTGCCTCTCTCAGGTATAACTGCCTTCCTGGACCTGGTTAAGTGTTTGATACAGTGCCTCTCTCAGGTATAACTGCCTTCCTGGACCTGGTTAAGTGTTTGATACAGTGCCTCTCTCAGGTATAACTGCCTTCCTGGACCTGGTTAAGTGTTTGATACAGTGCCTCTCTCAGGTATAACTGCCTTCCTGGACCTGGTTAAGTGTTTGATACAGTGCCTCTCTCAGGTATAACTGCCTTCCTGGACCTGGTTAAGTGTTTGATACAGTGCCTCTCTCAGGTATAACTGCCTTCCTGGACCTGGTTAAGTGTTTGATACGGTGCCTCTCTCAGGTATAACTGCCTTCCTGGACCTGGTTAAGTGTTTGATACGGTGCCTCTCTCAGGTATAACTGCCTTCCTGGACCTGGTTAAGTGTTTGATACGGTGCCTCTCTCAGGTATAACTGCCTTCCTGGACCTGGTTAAGTGTTTGATACGGTGCCTCTCTCAGGTATAACTGCCTTCCTGGACCTGGTTAAGTGTTTGATACAGTGCCTCTCAGGTATAACTGCCTTCCTGGACCTGGTTAAGTGTTTGATACAGTGCCTCTCTCAGGTATAACTGCCTTCCTGGACCTGGTTAAGTGTTTGATACAGTGCCTCTCTCAGGTATAACTGCCTTCCTGGACCTGGTTAAGTGTTTGATACAGTGCCTCTCTCAGGTATAACTGCCTTCCTGGACCAGGTTAAGTGTTTGATACAGTGCCTCTCTCAGGTATAACTGCCTTCCTGGACCTGGTTAAGTGTTTGATACAGTGCCTCTCTCAGGTATAACTGCCTTCCTGGACCTGGTTAAGTGTTTGATACAGTGCCTCTCTCAGGTATAACTGCCTTCCTGGACCTGGTTAAGTGTTTGATACAGTGCCTCTCTCAGGTATAACTGCCTTCCTGGACCTGGTTAAGTGTTTGATACAGTGCCTCTCTCAGGTATAACTGCCTTCCTGGACCTGGTTAAGTGTTTGATACAGTGCCTCTCTCAGGTATAACTGCCTTCCTGGACCTGGTTAAGTGTTTGATACAGTGCCTCTCTCAGGTATAACTGCCTTCCTGGACCTGGTTAAGTGTTTGATACAGTGCCTCTCTCAGGTATAACTGCCTTCCTGGACCTGGTTAAGTGTTTGATACAGTGCCTCTCTCAGGTATAACTGCCTTCCTGGACCTGGTTAAGTGTTTGATACAGTGCCTCTCTCAGGTATAACTGCCTTCCTGGACCTGGTTAAGTGTTTGATACAGTGCCTCTCTCAGGTATAACTGCCTTCCTGGACCTGGTTAAGTGTTTGATACAGTGCCTCTCTCAGGTATAACTGCCTTCCTGGACCTGGTTAAGTGTTTGATACGGTGCCTCTCTCAGGTATAACTGCCTTCCTGGACCTGGTTAAGTGTTTGATACGGTGCCTCTCTCAGGTATAACTGCCTTCCTGGACCTGGTTAAGTGTTTGATACGGTGCCTCTCTCAGGTATAACTGCCTTCCTGGACCTGGTTAAGTGTTTGATACGGTGCCTCTCTCAGGTATAACTGCCTTCCTGGACCTGGTTAAGTGTTTGATACAGTGCCTCTCTCAGGTATAACTGCCTTCCTGGACCTGGTTAAGTGTTTGATACAGTGCCTCTCTCAGGTATAACTGCCTTCCTGGACCTGGTTAAGTGTTTGATACAGTGCCTCTCTCAGGTATAACTGCCTTCCTGGACCTGGTTAAGTGTTTGATACAGTGCCTCTCTCAGGTATAACTGCCTTCCTGGACCTGGTTAAGTGTTTGATACAGTGCCTCTCTCAGGTATAACTGCCTTCCTGGACCTGGTTAAGTGTTTGATACAGTGCCTCTCTCAGGTATAACTGCCTTCCTGGACCTGGTTAAGTGTTTGATACAGTGCCTCTCTCAGGTATAACTGCCTTCCTGGACCTGGTTAAGTGTTTGATACAGTGCCTCTCTCAGGTATAACTGCCTTCCTGGACCTGGTTAAGTGTTTGATACAGTGCCTCTCTCAGGTATAACTGCCTTCCTGGACCTGGTTAAGTGTTTGATACAGTGCCTCTCTCAGGTATAACTGCCTTCCTGGACCTGGTTAAGTGTTTGATACAGTGCCTCTCTCAGGTATAACTGCCTTCCTGGACCTGGTTAAGTGTTTGATACAGTGCCTCTCTCAGGTATAACTGCCTTCCTGGACCTGGTTAAGTGTTTGATACAGTGCCTCTCTCAGGTATAACTGCCTTCCTGGACCAGGTTAAGTGTTTGATACAGTGCCTCTCTCAGGTATAACTGCCTTCCTGGACCAGGTTAAGTGTTTGATACAGTGCCTCTCAGGTATAACTGCCTTCCTGGACCTGGTTAAGTGTTTGATACAGTGCCTCTCTCAGGTATAACTGCCTTCCTGGACCTGGTTAAGTGTTTGATACAGTGCCTCTCTCAGGTATAACTGCCTTCCTGGACCTGGTTAAGTGTTTGATACAGTGCCTCTCTCAGGTATAACTGCCTTCCTGGACCTGGTTAAGTGTTTGATACAGTGCCTCTCTCAGGTATAACTGCCTTCCTGGACCTGGTTAAGTGTTTGATACAGTGCCTCTCTCAGGTATAACTGCCTTCCTGGACCTGGTTAAGTGTTTGATACAGTGCCTCTCTCAGGTATAACTGCCTTCCTGGACCTGGTTAAGTGTTTGATACAGTGCCTCTCTCAGGTATAACTGCCTTCCTGGACCTGGTTAAGTGTTTGATACAGTGCCTCTCTCAGGTATAACTGCCTTCCTGGACCTGGTTAAGTGTTTGATACAGTGCCTCTCTCAGGTATAACTGCCTTCCTGGACCTGGTTAAGTGTTTGATACAGTGCCTCTCTCAGGTATAACTGCCTTCCTGGACCTGGTTAAGTGTTTGATACAGTGCCTCTCTCAGGTATAACTGCCTTCCTGGACCTGGTTAAGTGTTTGATACAGTGCCTCTCTCAGGTATAACTGCCTTCCTGGACCTGGTTAAGTGTTTGATACAGTGCCTCTCTCAGGTATAACTGCCTTCCTGGACCTGGTTAAGTGTTTGATACAGTGCCTCTCTCAGGTATAACTGCCTTCCTGGACCTGGTTAAGTGTTTGATACAGTGCCTCTCTCAGGTATAACTGCCTTCCTGGACCTGGTTAAGTGTTTGATACAGTGCCTCTCTCAGGTATAACTGCCTTCCTGGACCTGGTTAAGTGTTTGATGCAGTGCCTCTCTCAGGTATAACTGCCTTCCTGGACCTGGTTAAGTGTTTGATGCAGTGCCTCTCTCAGGTATAACTGCCTTCCTGGACCTGGTTAAGTGTTTGATGCAGTGCCTCTCTCAGGTATAACTGCCTTCCTGGACCTGGTTAAGTGTTTGATGCAGTGCCTCTCTCAGGTATAACTGCCTTCCTGGACCTGGTTAAGTGTTTGATGCAGTGCCTCTCTCAGGTATAACTGCCTTCCTGGACCTGGTTAAGTGTTTGATGCAGTGCCTCTCTCAGGTATAACTGCCTTCCTGGACCTGGTTAAGTGTTTGATGCAGTGCCTCTCTCAGGTATAACTGCCTTCCTGGACCTGGTTAAGTGTTTGATGCAGTGCCTCTCTCAGGTATAACTGCCTTCCTGGACCTGGTTAAGTGTTTGATGCAGTGCCTCTCTCAGGTATAACTGCCTTCCTGGACCTGGTTAAGTGTTTGATGCAGTGCCTCTCTCAGGTATAACTGCCTTCCTGGACCTGGTTAAGTGTTTGATGCAGTGCCTCTCTCAGGTATAACTGCCTTCCTGGACCTGGTTAAGTGTTTGATACAGTGCCTCTCTCAGGTATAACTGCCTTCCTGGACCTGGTTAAGTGTTTGATACAGTGCCTCTCTCAGGTATAACTGCCTTCCTGGACCTGGTTAAGTGTTTGATACAGTGCCTCTCTCAGGTATAACTGCCTTCCTGGACCTGGTTAAGTGTTTGATACAGTGCCTCTCTCAGGTATAACTGCCTTCCTGGACCTGGTTAAGTGTTTGATACAGTGCCTCTCTCAGGTATAACTGCCTTCCTGGACCTGGTTAAGTGTTTGATACAGTGCCTCTCTCAGGTATAACTGCCTTCCTGGACCTGGTTAAGTGTTTGATACAGTGCCTCTCTCAGGTATAACTGCCTTCCTGGACCTGGTTAAGTGTTTGATACAGTGCCTCTCTCAGGTATAACTGCCTTCCTGGACCTGGTTAAGTGTTTGATACAGTGCCTCTCTCAGGTATAACTGCCTTCCTGGACCTGGTTAAGTGTTTGATACAGTGCCTCTCTCAGGTATAACTGCCTTCCTGGACCTGGTTAAGTGTTTGATACAGTGCCTCTCTCAGGTATAACTGCCTTCCTGGACCTGGTTAAGTGTTTGATACAGTGCCTCTCAGGTATAACTGCCTTCCTGGACCTGGTTAAGTGTTTGATACAGTGCCTCTCTCAGGTATAACTGCCTTCCTGGACCTGGTTAAGTGTTTGATACAGTGCCTCTCTCAGGTATAACTGCCTTCCTGGACCTGGTTAAGTGTTTGGTATAGTGCCTCTCTCAGGTATAGTTAAGAAACTCCCTAAACTGAATAGAATCCCCTACAGAACTTGTTAGTTTGCCAACTGGCACACAAAAAGGCCGTAGGAAGTCTGGATTGGTGAGACCACCTTCGATAAGAAACTGGTCATTGGAGGATTACTTCATAGCTCCATGCTGGAAACACTCCTATTTGGCATCTACTTCTTGGAGGTAAAGCCTAATTTCAAGGGCCTTTGGCTGGCCAAGTTTAGAGATGACTGCAAATTCAGAGCCATGACAGATCTCCTCATGACACAAACATCTTATAAGTGGGTCTTACCCAGACAAATAAGTGGTGTCAAAGTCACAGATTAAAACTCAATACCATGAAATGCATTATAGTGCCTTTTGGGAAATGGCCATCCAGGCTATTTACTCTATCATTAAGACACCCCTAAGAGCGGACCCAGAAGTCAGGGATCTGGGAACATGTGTACAGACTAATCAGGCCTTTGACCAACATGACCAAGGCAGTGATAAAATCATTCTATGTTGCCCAGCTTGAAAGTAAGGGCTTGGCATGGTTCCATTTAATTCATCTCCTTTCAGACCTATCATTGAGTACAGTGCTCCCTTAGGCATGTACCTGACCAGACATAGTCAGCAGTTATAATGTCCACAAAGGTTCTTTACCAGGAAATCCAGGGTACAAAAACATTGTCCTATACAGATCACCTTAAAGCCCTGTCTCTATACTCTGTGTCCTACATAGTACTGAGAGGAAATCTATGCCTAACATTACAAGGACCTTCTACATATCTTCAAAATGAACATCTAAAAAAACTAGATCCAAGGATATAAATGTTGCTTGTGACATAAATAAGACATGCTGGTGAGACAGATATGCATTTCAGAGGATCCCCATGATCTGGAACAGACTCCCCATTCATGAGAAGCAGAGTTAATCATTAACTCTATTTAAGATTAACTTTGACCACTGGATTAGAAATTGGTAATTCACCCCAGGTCTAATCCTATATCTCTGATAACAGAGGCAGACAGTAGCTATGCCCAAACTAGCATACCCCCCCACACCCAACCACACACCCTTTAATAACTTTCCCACCAACATATTCCCTCATAATAAATACCAATGATATATAGGGACATATGTGAATTGTTTATTTCTCTAGCAGCAACTGTGTATTTTTAAAATATAGCCACCATTAGAAAGCTTCTTAAATCGAGTAAAACATTTCTGCACATTTTAAATTTAAACAAGTAGCATTTCAAAAGAAATGAAAAGGAAGTCTTCACTTGACAAAAAAGCGACATCAGTATTTACGGCACTGTTCACTATTTTTCATAGTTTCTGGTACCATGAAGTGAACATTCAAACCAAGTATGTAAAGAGATCTTGAATGATTGTAGTAAATTGCTTGTATTGGTAGTCTTTTGCGTGATACTGTATTACTTTGGGTGATAAACTTTGACAAAAAATAGTTTTGCATTTTTCTGTTTTAACAAGTACAATTTGCCTCTTGAGAAATTCACCCTGATTGCAACAACTGAACATTTAATAAAAGCCATGTCTCTTCATCATGAAGTGCATAGTAATCTAGGTACAGTCTGCCATGTAACCAGTGATAACTGAACGTTAACTTTAGCTTAGCGTTCTGATATCTGATTGTACTGCACTCCATAATTCTTCTTTGAACACTTGGCCTAATATACATTGTAAACAATTTCAATAGGTCTGCAACAGATCTGGTTGAAAAAATTCTCAGGAGGCAGCCTACAACAAGCATGGCCTTTGTCTTAACAACAGATGCATTTTTTTTAAATGTTAAGTAAGAATTTACCTATACACTGAGGTCTCTATATTCAGTCACTTCTTGCATAATGTGATCTCTCAACATAAAAGGTCATTCAGGACTGAAATGTCCAAAATACATTACAGTACTGACTGATATTCAGACACGTTTTATTAAAATATTGAAATAGTTGAGACACCCATTAATTGAACGATAATGTGACAATGATAACTGTGATCAGATTTGTCGTCAGCATAGACACCCAGAAAGTATTATTAATAGGCAAAAATTAAAACAGTATAGGGGCTAAAATCGATCCCTGTGGAACGTGTAGCAATTTTCGACCATTTTAAAAAGTGGCCCTAATCTTTAATATGATGACAACTATATCTAAGCCAGTACCTAACCCAGTTCAATAATATGAAGGTTTATCTAACACATTTCTAGGGAATTAATTAACTGTTGCATAAGGGTGCATAAAGACTTTGATATATCTAGGTTTGCAAAACCAAAACTTAGACCATTATCAAAACCTTCACAAACTGATTGATTAAATCCAATCGAAGTGGGAACAGTTGCATTTTTTTCTTATAGAAACATGTTGAGTGGCAACACATCATAATGGATGTTCAGAAGCACCTGCCCATAAGTGACATCAGACTTACTGGATGTTGGAAATATCATCAAAGTAGCCTTCCTCAGTCAGGACAGCACTGACCATTAATGATATATGATGAAGTTAAAGGGGTAATATCACCAAAGAAGCCTTCCTCAGTCAGGACAGCACTGACCATTAATGATCTATAATGAAGTTAAAAGGTAATATCACCAAAGTAGCCTTCCTAAGGACAGTACTGACCACTAATTATAAGTAATGAAGTGAAAAAATAGTTCTTTTATTCAGACATGTCCAGGGGTCAGCTCCCAGTGTTCTCTCCTGTCTATCTGATGAATCTGGGCATCTTGGGGCAATGTAGAAATTGCCTCATGTACACAGACAACCCTCTCCTCCTACCACCCAACACTACAACCTGTGAGAGATGCACTTATCTAGCCAAACTGGAGGTAAAGCTCTCTCCAAACAAGACTGAACTTGATAGTCAAGAGGAGAAGGTAAACACTTGCATCACACCACTCTCATCACAGTCTCACTAAATCTACACCACCAAAATCCACACATAGAAACACAAAAAAATTCACAGAGGCCCTCAATAATAATCTGCTCAAGCAAGAGAGACCTCCAAAGCAGAAATGCAAGCAATCTCCACCCCCGCAACACAAACCAAATGACACACAGCCTGCAGACTCAGCATGCCACTCAACCACAGCCAATAAGGCAAAACAACGTACTCAACACACTAGTCATAGGTGACTCTATAGTCAGGCACACTGATATCCCACTCACCAGGCTAAACAAGGAGAAGGTTACTGTCAGCTGCCTGTCAGGTGCCAGGATCCGCCATATAACCCACGTGCTCAGGTCACTCCACAACAAGTACAAATATAACTCTGCCATTGTCCATGTTGGTGTGAACGACCTGAGATGTACCTCCCTGGACTACATGAAAAGAGACATGGAAGAGCTCTCCAATCTTGTAGCCCAGGCAGGTATGACCCTAGCCCTGAGTAGCATTCTGCCATTATCCAGAATGATACTGCAGTACAAGGACAAAATGACTGACTTCAACAATTGGCTAAGTTTATGGTGTCATTCTAAAAGGATCCAGTATCTGTCTGCCTGGGATGACATGGTCAACAGACCATGATGCTTTGCCAGAGATGTCACCCCTGGATTCTGGATACAGGCTAATGTTCTTGCCACCCCTATAGTGCCTTTTTTAGGCAAGGTTCAAATGACAAATTCACCACCATAAAAGGAACAGGCAAGCAAAAACTGAGGGTGATGCTACTCGATGCTAGAAGTCTAAATCCCAAAATGCACTCACTCGAGGCATTCCTTAAAATGGAGAACATCACTATCTGTGCAGTGACAGAGACCTGGTTCAAGGCTCCAGAGAGCACCCCTGCACTACCAGGCTATAACTCATACCACACTTTTCGGCCATGTAACCTGGACCGGAACACCAAAGGCAGAGGTGTGTCCATATTCATTAAGGATATCCACACCTCCAGGCTAGTTGCTCAGCATAATGCATCCGAGGTTATCCAAGTGCAACTAACTCTGGGCAAAACTGCAATCCAAACTGTAGCTTACTACAGATCCCCCACCATGCCACAGGATTCCCACTCCTCTTTTCTTGATGTACTGGAAAATATTAGGGTTCAGCCAAACATCCTAATAATGGGTGATTTCAACTACCCCACCATTAACTTGGAAAACTACTCCTGTACCAACTCCTTCACTCAACGCTTTCTGGAATTTTTAAATGCCAATGCCCTGGATCAACTTATCCACACCCCCACCAGGGGCAACAATATCCTAGATCTAGTCATTACCAACATGAGTGAGCGGTGTTCCGCACCTAAAGTCAATGCCTCATTGGTCCGATCAGACCATAAGCTAATCACTTTAGATATCCACATCCTGCCCCCACCCCCCATTAAGGAAACCACGGTAAAAAAATTCTCCAAAGCCAACTTCATGCTTCTTGACAGAAGTGGTGAACTTCATGACACCCATGCAGATGGACAATACAGTTACGACTACTGAATCCTACACAATTGCATTTTATAAGCACTTACACAAGTGCATTGATCGTGCTATCCCAAACAGAACCAGGACGCTATCCTCCAAAAAAAGGAAGCCATTCTGGTGGTCCCCTGCCATAAACAAACTGTACAACAGAAGGAAGAAACTGCTGCAAAAGAGAGTAAAATCCTATGAGTGGAGGAGCTCCCTGGTCAGCCTCAGTAAGAAGCTGCAATCCTGATAAAATCCTCCAAAGCTAGTTACGAAAACAAAATTGCCACTGATTCTAAAGACAACCACAAAGCATTCTATAGCTATGTCAAGAATCTCAATGGCAACACTCAGATCAGCTCTGAGTTACAGCACAATGGCATTAAATATACAGACCCAACTGATATTGCCAACATCCTGGCAGATAGAATCAGTGCTAATTTTAACCCATCTCACACCCTAAAGGGCCCATCTCTGTACTGGAAGAATGCAAAGTTACTGTAATCACGGCTGCACAGGTAAAAAATCACACTCTCCAAAGCCAAGAACACAGCATCCATGGGACCAGACAACATCCCAGGCTGCATTCTACATGAACTACAGAAAGAACTGGCACCCCACCTAAGTACCATGTTCAATAATAGCTTAACCTCAGGCTTTGTGCCCGCTGAATGTCGCACAGCAACAGTTATTCCACTCCGCAAAGGGGGAGCCACTACAGACCCCGGGAACTATCACCCCATTAGCCTGACAAGCCTAGTCTGCAAGGCCATGGAGCATATCATCATGAAACTTATAAACAAAGACATTGGTAATATAGAAACTCTGGACCCCACCCAGTTTGGGTTTGTAAAAGGCAGATCATGTCTCCTAAACCTGATAGACTTCTTTGAAGCAGTCACCAAAGCCGTAGACGAGGATAAGGTGGTTCACACAGCCTATCTATATCTTGCCAAGGCTTTTGACACCATTCCCACTCTGGAATTATAGATAAACTCACTAAACTAGGTATAAATCCCTGTGTCACAAGATGGGTTGCCAACTGGCTCACTGACAGAACCCACACTGTGAAAGTAGCAGACTCCAAATCCGACTTCAGACCAGTGACAAGTGGAGTACCACAGGATTCAGTCCTGGGTCCTCTCCTGTTTGGTATCTACTTCTCTGAAGTACAGGCTAACACAGAAGGTCTTTGGCTAATGAAGTTCGCAGATGACTGCAAACTAGGAGCCATAATCTAAACTCCTAATGATGTGGACATCCTACAAAAGGGCCTCACTGAGACAGATGCCTGGTGTCAAAGCCATGGCCTCAAGCTCAATGCCAAAAAGTGCATTGTCATCCCCTTTGGTAAAAACTCTATACCCATGAACTACAACATAGGCGGTAGTATACTTAACACGGAAAGTGTGATGAGAGCTTGGGACACAGGTGGACAGTAGTCTCTCCTTTGATAATCACATTGCCACATTAGTCAAGAAATCCTTCTACGTGGCACACCTCATCACAAAAGGTTTCTCATTCAGAAAAAAAGAGGTTAATGTTCCCCTCTACTCATCACTTATTAGACCCATTATAGAGTACAACACCCCTTTTGGTATGTACCTCACAAGACATCTACAACAAGTGGAAAGGCCGCAGAAATACCTCACAAAGAAGATTACTGGCCTCAAACAGATGCCCTACGCAGACCATCTCAAAAATCTCTAGTTTTACTCTGTCGCATATCGCCTACTCAGAGGTGATCACTGCCTAACATACAAAGCTATGTCAAACCCAGAGTTGTTGGACATGTTCCCCTTAAAGAAATCCCAGTCCCTCCGAGCTACACACTCTAGGACCTAAACCTTGTCACCACAATAAACAGAACATGCCAGAGGGATAGATTCCTGTCCCAGAGACTTCCCATACTCTGGAATAAACTACATACCTATATCAAACAAAGTTCCTCATTAGCACTCTTCAAGAAAAATCTTGATGATTGGATGGGAAATAGGAAATTCACCCTGGGGATCACTTCTGTGGCTCTGCTCGACAGTGGCAAAGGAAAATAATTTTCTTGGGTGGCAAAAGCCAGGGTATCTTTTTGGCTGGGCTTGTATAGGCCCTAGGGCCAATAGCCTAGTACCTACCTATGAACCTAAAAAGGTAATATCACCAAAATAGCCTTCCTGAGTAAGGACAGCACTGACCATTAATGATATATAATGAGGTTAAAGGGCTAATATCACCAAAGCAGCTTTCCTGAGTCAGGACAACAGTAATCATTAATGATATATAATGAGGTTAAAGGGGTAATATCACCAAAGTAGCCTTCCTGAGTAAGGACAGTAATGACCACTAATGATGTATCTTCCTCTTCTTTCAGTTGTTCCCGTTAGGGGTCGCCACAGTGGATCATCTGTTTCCATTTCATCCTGTCCTCTGCATCTTGCTCTGTCACACCAACCACCTGCATGTCCTCTCTCACCACATCCATAAACCTTTCTTAGGCCTTCCTCTTTTCCTGTTACCTGGCAGCTTCATCTTTAGCATCTTTTTTCCCAATATTCTCTGCATGCCTCCTCAGCACATGTCCAAACCAATGTAATCTTGCCTCTCTGGCTTTGTCTCCAAACCTTCCAACCTGGGCTGACCCTCTAATATACTTATTCCTAATCCTGTCCACCCTCATCACACCCAGTGCAAATTTTAACATCTTTAACTCTGCCACGTCCAGATCTAATTCCTGCCTTTTTGTCAGTGCCACAGTCTCCAACCCATATAACATAACTGGTCTCACTAACCTCTTGTAGACCTTCCCTTTCACTCTTACTGGTACTCTTCTGTCACAAATCACTCCTGGCACTCTTCTCCACCCACTCCATCCTGCCTGTACTCTCTTCTTCACCTCTCTTCCACACTCACCATTCCTCTAAACTGTTGATCCCAAGTATTTAAACTCATGCACCTTCACCACCTCTACTCCCTGCATCTTCACCATTCCTCTATCCTCCCTCTCATTCACACACACATATTCTCTCTTAGTTCTGCTGACCTTCATTCCTCTTCTTTTTAGAGCATGTCTCCACCTCTCCAGGGTCTCTTCCACCTGTTCCCTACTCTCACTACAGATCACAATGTCATCTGCAAACATCATAGTCCATGGGGACTCCTCTCTGATCTCATCTGTCAACCTGTCCATCACCATTGCAAATAAGAAAAGGCTTAGAGCTGATCCTTGATGTAATCCCCACCTCCACCTTAAATGCATCTGTCACTCCCACTGCAGACCTCACCGCTGTCACACTACCATCATACATATCCTGTACCACTCTTACATACTTCTCTGACACTCCCGACTTCTTCATACAATACCACAACTCCTCTCTAGACACCCTGTCATATGCTTTCTCTAAGTCCACAAAGACACAATGCAACTCCTTCTGACTTTCTCTGTACTTCTCCATCAACACTCTCAGAGCAAACATCGCATCTGTAGTGCTCTTTCCCGGCATGAAACCATACTGCTGATCACTAATTATCACCTCCCTTCTTAACCTAGCTTCCACTACTCTTTCCCATAACTTCATGCTGTGACCGATCAATTTAATCCCTCTGTAGTTACTACAGCTCTGCACATCACCCATATTCTTAAAAATCGGTACCAAAACAATTTTTCTCCATTCCTCAGGCATCTTCTCACTTTCCAAGATTTCATTAAACAATCTAGTTAAAAACTCCACTGCCATTTCACCTAAACTTCTCCATGCTTCCACAGGTATGTCATCTGGACCAACAGCCTTTCTCTTCTTCATCCTATTCATAACTATCCTTACTTCCTCCTTGCTAATCCACTGCACTTCATGATTCACTATCCGCACATCATCCAACCTTCTCTCCCTCTCATTCTCTTCATTCATCAGCCCCTTAAAGTACTCTTTCCATCTGCTCAACACACTCTCCTCACTTGTGAGTACGTTTCCCTCATTATCCTTTATCACCCTTACCTGCTACACATCTTTACTAGCACGGTCCCTCTGTCTAGCCAATCGGTACAGGTCCTTTTCTCCCTCCTTAGTGTCCAACCTTTCATACAACTGTCCATATGCCTTATCCTTCGCCACCTCTCTCTTTGCCATTTACCTCATCTCCTTATACTCCCGTCTACTTTCTCCATCTCTCTGACAATCCCACTTCTTCTTCGCAAACCTCCTTTCTCTGTATACTCGCCTGTACTTCCTCATTCCACCACCAGGTCTCCTTGTCCTCCTTCCTCTGTCCAGATGTCACACCAAGCACCTTTCTAGCAGTCTCCCTTAAGAGCTCTGCTGTAGTTACCCAGCTGTTAGGTAACTCTTCATTGCCACCCAGTGCCCATCTTAACTCTTCTCTGAACTCCACCTCACAATCACCCTTTTTCAATTTCCACCATTTGATCCTTGGTGCTGCCCTCACACTCCTCCTCTTCTTCTTGATCACCTGTGTCATTCTACAGACCACCATTCCATGCTCCCTAACTACACTTTCCCCTGTCACAACTATACAGTCTCCAATCTCCTTCAAACTGGCCCTCCTGCATAGGATATAATCCACCTGTGTGGATCTTCCTCCACTCTTGTATGTCACCCTATACTCCTCCCTCTTGTTAAAATACGTATTCACCACAGCCATGTCCATCCTTTTTGCAAAATCCATACCATCTGACCTTATGCATTCCTTTCCTTAACACCATACCTACCCATCACTTCCTCATCCCCTCTGTTACCTTCACTGAAATACCCATTGAAATCTGCTCCAATCACCAGTCTCTCACCCTTGGGTACAGTCATCACCACTTCATCCAACTCGCTCCAAAATGTTTCTTTCTCATCCATTGCACACCTAACTTGTGGAGCAAATGCACTAACAACATTCATCATTACACCATCACTCTATCTGATACTCTTTTCACCTCCAAAACAGTCTTGGCATACTGTTCCTTCAGGATAACCCTACCCCAGTTCTCCTCCCATCCACACCATGATATAACAATTTGAACCCACATCTAATAAACTTGGCCTTACTCCCCTTCCATCTGGTTCTTTGCATGCACAGTATATCAGTTTTCCTTCTGTCCCTCATATCAGCCAGCTCTCTCCCTATACCAGTCATACTGCCAACATTCAAAGTTCCTACCCTCACTACCATACTCCTAACCTTTCTCCTCTCTTCCTGCCTTCGGGCATGCCTTCCCCATCTTCTTCTCCTGCGGCCAACAGTAGCTCAATTCACGCCAGCACCCTGTCGGCTAACAGTACTGGTGGTGGTCATTGTTGACCCGGACCTCGACCGATCTGGTATGTAAATCTGCATTGGTTTCCGCATATCTCATTTGGCAGATGTTTTACGCCGGATGCAGTTCCTGATGCATCCCTCCCAGTTTATCCGAGCTTGGGACCGGCATGAAGAAATTCACTGGCTTGAGCATCCCCAGTGACTGGGTTAATGACCACTAATGATATATAATGAAGTTAAAGGGGTAATATCACCAAAGTAGCCTTCCTGAGTTAGGACAGTGCTAACCAATAATGATATATAATGAAGTTAAAGGGGTATTATCACTAAAGAGCCTTCCTGAGTCATGACAGCCCTGGCCATTAATGATGTATAATGAAGTTAATGGGGAAATATCACAAAACTAGCCTTCCTGAGTTAGGACGGCACTGACCATTAATGATGTATAATGAAGTTAAAGGGGTAATATCACCAAAGTAGGCTTCCTGAGTTAGGACAGCACTGACCATTAAGGATATTTAATGAAGTTAAAGGGGTAATATCACTAAAGTAGCCTTCCTGCATTAGGACAGCACTGACCATTAACGATACATAATGAAGTTAAAGGGGGAATATCACCAAAGTAGCCTTCCTGAGCCAGGACAGCACTGACCATTAATGGTATATAATGAAGTTAAAAGGGTTATATCACCAAAGTAGCATTCCTGAGTCAGGACAGCACTGACCATTAATGATATATAATGAAGTTAACGGGTAATATCCCCAAAGTAGCCTCCTGAGTAAGAACAGCACTGACCATTAATGATATATAATGAAGTTAAAGGGGTAATATCACTAAAGTAGCTTTCCTGAGTCAGGACAGCACTGACCATTAATGATGTATAATGAAGTTAAAGGGGTAATATCACCAAAGTAGCCTTCCTGAGTTAGGACAGCACTGACCATTAAAGATATGTAATGAAGTTAATGGGGTAATATCACCAAAGTAGCCTTCCTGAGTTAGGACAGCACTGACCGCTAATGATCTAAAAGGAAGTTAAATGGGTAATATCAGCAAAGTAGCCTTCCTGATTCAGGACAACACTGACTATTAATGATATGTAATGACGTTAAAGGGGTAGCATCACCAAAGTAGCCATCCAGAGTTAGGACAGCGCTGACCATTAGATATATAATGATGTTAAAGGGGGAATTTCCCCAAAGTAACTTTCCTGAGTCAGGACAGCACTGACCATTAATGACATATAATGAAGTTAAAGGGGTAATATCACCAAAGTAGCCTTCCTGAGTCAGGACAGCACTGACCATTAATGATATAAAATGAAGTTAAAGGGATAATATCACCAAAGTAGCCTTCCAGATTTAGGACAGCACTGATCATTAAAGATATATAATGATGTTAAAGGGGTAATATCCCCAAAGTAGCCTTCCTGATTCAGGACAGCACTGACCACTAATGATATATAGTTAAGTTAAAGGGGTAATATCCCCAAAGTAGCCTTTCTGAGTCAGGACAGCATTTACCATTAATGATATATAATGAAGATAAAGGGGTAATATCACCAAAGCAGCCTTCCTGATTCAGGACAGCACTGACCATTAATGATATATAATGAAGTTAAAGGGGTAATATCACCAAAGTAACCTTTTTGAGTCCGGACAGCACTGACCATTAATGATATATAATGAAGTTAAAGTGGTAATATCACTAAGTAGCCTTTCTGACTTAGGAAAACACTGATCATTAATAATATATAATGAAGTTAAAGGGGTAATATCACCAAAGTAGCCTTCCTGAGATAGGACAACACTGACCACTAATGATATGTAATGAAGTTAAAGGGGTAATATCACCAAAGTAACTTTCTTGAGTCAGGACAACACTGACCATTAATGATATATAATGAAGTTAAAGTGGTAATATCACTAAGTAGTCTTCCTGACTTAGGAAAACACTCACCATTAATGATATGTAATGAAGTTAAAGGGGTAATATTACCAAAGTATCCTTCCTGAGTCCAGACAGCGCTGACCACTAATGATATATAATGAAGTTAAAAGGGTAATATCACCAAAGTATCCTTCCTGAGTTAGGACAGCACTGACCATTAATGATCTATTATTAAGTTAAAGGGGAAATTTCACCACAGTAGCCTTCCTGAGTTAGGACAGCACTGACCATTAATGATATATAATGAAGTTAAAGGGGTAATATCACCAAAGTAGCCTTCCTGAGTTAGGACAGCACTGACCATTAATGATCTATAATGAAGTTAAAGGGGTAATATCACAAAAGTAGCTTTCCTGATTTAGGACAGCACTGACCATTAATGATATATAATGAAGTTAAAGGGGTAATATCACCCAAGTAACCTTCCTGAGTCAGGACAGCCCTGACCATTAATGATATTTAATGAAGTTAAATGGGTAATATCACCAAAATAGCCTTCCTGAGTTAGGACAGCACTGACCATTAATGATCTATAATGAAGTTAAAGGGGTAATATCACCCAAGTAACCTTCCTGAGTCAGGACAGCCCTGACCATTAATGATATGCAATCTCAAAATGCATGCGCTCGAAGCACTCCTCAGTTTGGAGAACGTCGATATCTGTGCAGTAAATGAAACCTGGTTCAAGGCTCCAGAGAGCACCCCAGCACTACCGGGCTACAACTCATACCACACACTTCGGCCACAGAACATGGACCAAAACACAAAAGGAGGGGGTGTATCCATATTCATCAAGGATACCTACTCCTCCAGGTTAGTAGCGCAGCATGATACCTCTGAGATCATCTATGTGCAACTAACATCGGGCAAATCTGCAATGCAAATTGTGGCCTGCTACAGATCACCCTCCATGACCCAGGACCACCACTCTGCTTTTTTGCAGACACTGGAAAACATGAAGGTTCTACCGACCACCCTGATATTGTGCACTTTCAATTACCCTACCGTTAACTGGGAAAACTACTCAAGTACAAACTCCCAGGTCCAGCGCTTCCTGGAATTTATTAACTCAAAAACCCTGGATCAGCTGGAAAACTCCCCTACCAGAGGTGAAAACATATTGGACCTTGTTATCACCAACATGGGCGACAGGTGTTTTGCACCAGAGGTCAACCCGTCACTGGTTAGATCAAACCATAAACTAATCACTCTGGATGTCCACAACAGACCACCACCCCCAACCAATGAAACCACAGTGAAAAACTTTCTATAGCAAACTTTACCTTACTTAAGACAGAGGTAGTAAGTTTTACAGCACCCACGCTAAAGGATAACAGTGTTCAAGATGCAGGAACCTTTATAAATGCACTCTATGAGCACCTACAAGGATGCCTGGATCATGCCATCCCTAGCAAAACCAAGACTCACTCCCCTAAGAGAAGGAGACCAGTCAGGTGGACCCCTGACATAAACAGGCTATAAAATAGGAGGAGGAAACTAGTTCAGAAAAAAAGTAAATCCCAAGAAGGAAAGACATCCCTGATCAGTATCAGTAAGAAACTAATGTCCCTCATAAAATCATCCAAGGCTAACTTCGAAAGTAAAATAGCCAAGGATTCGAAAGATAACCACAAAGCCTTCTTTAGCTATGTCAGGAATCTAAGTAGCAACTCACAGATATGCTCTGAGCTAGTGCAAAATAGCACAAAATATATTGAACCTACTGATATTGCCAAAATCCTGGCAGATAGATTCAGTGCAAACTTCCCCCTCTCACCCACAAAAGGGCCCACAACAATACCAGAAAATTGTAGTGTCCCAGAAATCACCGACGCACAGGTGAAAACCGCCCTTTCAAAAGCCAAAAGCACAGCGTCAATGGGACCAGATGGTGTCCCAGGCTGCGTCTTGCATGAACTACAGAACGAACTAACTCCCCACCTAAACACACTGTTCAACCTCAGCCTCTCCACAGGCTACGTGCCCATAGAATGGTGCACAGCAATGATTATTCCATTCCACAAAGGAGGGGCCACAACTGACCCTGGTAACTATCACCCCATAAGCCTGACTAACCTGGTCTGCAAGGCTGTGGAGCGCATCATCATGGAACTCATTAACAAAGACATTGGGAACCTCCAAACACTTAACCCGACCCAGTTCGGCTTTATTAAGGGCAGATCATGTCTACTGAACCTGGTTGACTTCTTCGAGACAGTCACCAAGGCCATAGATTAGGGGAAGGTGGTTCACACAGCCTACCTTGACCTCGCGTAGGCTTTTGACACCATTCCCCACTTGGGAATTATAGAAAACCTCGCCAGTCTGAACATAAACCCCTACATCACAAGATGAGTTGCCAACTGGCTTCCAGACAGAACTCACATGGTAAGAATAGTGGGCTCCAGGTCCGACTCTAAACCAGTCACAAGTAGTGTCCCACAAGACTAAGTCCTAGGATCCCTACTGTCAGAACTACTACTTCTCAGAAGTACAGGCAAACACGGGATGACTATGGCTAACCAAGTTCGCCGATGACTGCAAACTGGGAGCCATAATTGACTCAATGGCTGGCATGGACATTCTCCAAAAGGGCCTTACTGAGACTGACACCTGGTGTCAAAGTCATGGTCTCAAGCTAAATGCCAAAAAATGCATAGTCATCCCATTTGGGAAAAACAAAACACCCGTGAATTACCACATAGGTGGCAGCCTCCTTAATACAGAAGAGGTAATAAGAGATCTGGGGACCCAGGTAGATAGTAATCTCTTCTTTGACAATCCAATCATATTTCCAAAGTAGTTAGGAAATCCTTCTATGTAGCCCATCTAATTACTAAAGGGTTCTCATCTAGAAATAGAGGTTATAGTGCCCCTCTACTCGTCACTCATCAGACCCATCATAGAGTGCAATGCCCCATTTGGGATGTACTCACAAGACACTTCCAACAGCTGGAAAGACCACAAAAGTACCTCACCAAGAGGATTACTGGCCTCAAACATATGTCTTATGCAGCCCAACTGTAAAAACTCCTGCTGTACTCAGAGGCATAGCACTTACTCAGAGGTGATCTCTGCCTGACTTACAAAGCCATGTCCAACTCAGAATTGATGGACATGCTCCACCTAAAGTAATCAAAGTCACTGCGAGCCACTCGCTTTAGAGAGCTAAGCCTTGCCACAACAGTAAATAGAACATGCTGGAGGGATAGATTCCTGTCACAGAGACTCCCCATGCTTTGGAACAAAATTCCTAACTACATTAGGCAGAGCCCCTCACTAACACTCTTCAAGAGACACCTTGACGAGTGGATGGGTAACAGAAAATACACCACTGGGATCACTTCTTTGACTCTTCTTGACAGAGGCTCAGTTACTTAATCAATGGGGCGGCGAAAGATGACACACTCTGGCTAGGCTTATAAATGCCCTCGGGCAGATAGCCTAGTACCTACCTATGAACCTATATATAATTAAGTTAAAGGGGTAATGTCACCAAAGTAGCCTTCCTGAGTTAGGACACCACTGACCATTAATGATATATAATGAAGTTGAAGGGGTAATATCACCAAAGTAGCCTTCCTGAGTAAGTGCAGCACTGACTATTAATCCTATATAAAGAAGTTAAAGGGGTAATATCACCAAATTAGCCTTCCTGAGTTAGGACAGCACTGACCATTAATGATATATAATGAAGCTAAAGTGGTAATATCACCAAAGTACCCTTCCTGTGTTAGGACAGCACTGACCATTAATGATATATAATGAAGTTAAAGGGGTAATATCACCAAAGGAGCCTTCCTGAGTCAGGACAGCACTGGCCACTAATGATATATAATGAAGTTAAAGGGGTAATATCCCCAAAGTAGACTTCCTGAGTTAGGACAGCACTGACCATTAGTGATCTATAATGAAGTTAAAGTGGTAATATCACCAAAGTAGCCTTCCTGAGTCAGGACAGCACTGACCTTTAATGATATATAATGAAGATAAAGGGGTAATATCACCCAGGTACCCTTCCTGAGTCTGGACACTGACCGTTAATATTACACATTACAAATTTATACTTGATGCATGTCCTTAAATCTGTACCAATTGTGTCACTAAATGTAATCCAGATTATCATAACTACAATGGTTTACAAATATCTTAATTCATTTTCATTTCCATGATTATGTAACTCATTAAAATGTCCTTATCTCACCGAAGTAAATAATGCAGTTATCACTAAAACATTTTTTCTAAAATTGCTTGTTTAAATATCTCCTCCTAGAGTTTTCTTCTTAGCATGTGGTTACTTATTCCATTTATAACCCATCACCTCTTTTTGTTCACATATCTTCATCATTTAGTTAACTCTTGGAAATCTCAAGGTCCATATCTAGCTTGTCCCAACATGTCCATCCAGGAATGCAATATCATCATCTATCCATCATAACTTACTTAACTTTCCAGAAATGAAGTTGATCTCTGACTTCTTACCATATATAAAGGTTTAAGTACTCCCAAAGTTCCTTCATCTTTCCAAATTTATGTTGCATGTTTTAGGATTAGAGTAACCTTCACCTTAACTGAACTCAGGAGAGACATTACAGAAGCTCCACACAATGATCTGTTCAGTTTCAGTAGCCATAGCATACTTTTCAATCTATGATTTAACCTGAATAATAACCTTTGTCTGGTTAATACAGCTATGCTAATTGCCATAGTTTGAAAACATTCCCTTTAAAACTCATGGTCCTAAGAATTCATCTGAGGTAAGTCTTAGAAGTTAACCGCTTTCTTTCTTGTAAATAAGTAGCTTTTTTACCAAACTATAGTTGGAGATCACATATATGTATGAATTTGTCTGTATGTGCTTTCTTAACATTTCAAGTGTTATGCCATACAGCAGAAGATCCTGGGCACATCCAAGGGCAGCAAGCTTTTTATTTACTATCTAAAGTGCATCTCTATTCAATTATTCAGTGTGTTCTTTCTTTGGAGACTTGTGCTAATCTTGAATCATATAAAGTTGCTATAAAGTTAATCACCTGATATGTGAACTCTTTTTTTTTTAAAATGGTCTCCCACAGCTTCCTTCTGTTAACATTACTGAAGTTGGCATGAAGACCGAGTAGTGACACCCAGAGTGTTTGGTATCTTACTGAGTGTGTATACCTCTATAATATGTTGGCATAACATAAGTATTTAATGGTGGAGGCTTTGAAAAATTCTCTTACAAAAAGAGTTAAGATTCACTCTCAACTTTTATTGGAGTTATTTAAAAGAAGGCTATGGGTCTGTAGGATTGTGGTCATTAAACTTGCCCTTATTATAAATAGGGACTGTCTCACACTTCCTGAGCAATTCACATGAAAGGAATTTTTGCTGAGACTGTCCCTGTTTAACTCTGCCTGCCTTTATTCAACTGTAAAAGTAAAGTTTGAACACAGGCTGAGTAGTTGCCTCAAAAGTAAACTATCTTTCTAAAAGGAAGTATGCAAAGCTCATGAAAAAGGCAGTGTTTACTGAACTGCACCGACAGCAAAATGCTTTGTAAGCAAAGAAACTGGCATGTATCCTGCTGTTTCATATGGTTTTCTTTTTTTAACATTATTTAGAAGTTTTTGATGAACAGATTACACAGATATTCTCTTGTCTACTCACAAATCATTTAATATTTTGAATAAAATTGTTAATAAATTACACCTTTCCATTTTTTCTCAGGATAAATGCATTGATATAAGGTACACAAAGCTCAAGAAACAAAAGATGTGCTATAGTGACTGATAAAAATCTTATAAAAACACAATAAAAAACTCAACATTTTATGTAAACATTCATTGAGACTTTTCAACTGTTAGCCTGTTTCTTAATACTGTTAAACAGACTATGATGTTAAAATCAGCCACACCACGACTAAGGCATGTCATGCCAGAATGCATTGTGTGCATATCCGGGGATGTTACTGTATGCACACACACTGTTGGAGGCCAGATGTCAAAATGTTTCCATTTGTACATTGTTGCTAGTGCTGTTTGATCACTCTCCATGGGACTGATCTTTAGCCGTTCATCATGTATCAGGTGGCAGCATTAAACAGAATTTAATATGTTGCAAAATAGGCACAGTGTGTTAGTGTTACATTATTGTATTGAAATTCAATCACAGCATGTAGGCAAACCCTAGCATATTTAAAGTGACAGGCAGGGCTACATAATTACATGTGCACTTGTAACATGCCATTATTAAAATAAACCGAATGCTGCTCAGACATGTAAAGTAACACATTTTGTGGCACTATTAAATACAGTCTGAAGTACTGAAAGAATTAATCACACAGATAATACATACCATGACAGCTCATACTGTGAGACAGTAACATAACACACACACATTGTCAGCATGGTATAGAAGTGGGTAAACTGCTTACTACAGCCCTGCAGAAAGCAAGGTTGTTTTTATGGTCTGATTTCCTTTATGGGACATTTTATCAATCTATTTGAGAACTCACTTTGTCTTAATCAGGGAAATCAGTCAGAAGGTGATTAGGGGTTTGGCTACAAAGAAAGATCTGCATTTCACTTCGCCTACCTGTATCTATTTTTTCATGTTTGAGTAAGTGGACTTGCCTTGCACTGTCCAGTCAGTTTGGAGTATAGCCCTTGCATATACACACGCACTTTTGCGGGCCTATCCAGTTGATGATTGATTCAGTAAATGTTCAGTTACTACAGAAAAGCTTTTCGCATAATAAATCTCCCTTGTTTTCCATTACACATTTCTTGTACTATTATACCCTACTCTATTTATCAACTTTAAGGTAGCATGAAGCTACAAGCCTGATTTATTTACACTGAAGTTAACTGTTCCCGCTATTACAGTTCACGCTTGCAGATATGCTTTCATAGTTGAAACTGCTATTATATACTAGCATTCAAATTTGTAAACATGTGCAAGTAACGTCACATACACTGTTTGAATAGTGCCTACTTTGATACTGATGAAGGTTCATGAGGATTTAGTACTTGATTAATGTACAGAGGTGCATCGGTTTGGATTAATATTTGTACAGAGGTATATCGGTTCTGATTAGTATATGTACAGAAGTATATCACTTCTGATTAGTATTTGTACAGAGGTGTGTTGGTTTTGATTAGAATTTGTACAAGGGTGCATTGGTTCTGATTAGTATTTGTACAGAGGTGTGTTGGTTTTGATTAGAATTTGTACAAGGGTGCATTGGTTCTGATTACTATTTGTACATGGGTGCATTGGTTCTGATTACTATTTGTACATGGGTGCATTGGTTCTGATTACTATTTGTACATGGGTGCATTGGTTCTGATTACTATTTGTACATGGGTGCATTGGTTCTGATTAGTATTTGTACATGGGTTCTGATTAGTATTTGTACAGAGGTGTGTTGGTTTTGATTAGAATTTGTACAAGGGTGCATTGGTTCTGATTACTATTTGTACATGGGTGCATTGGTTCTGATTAGTATTTGTACATGGGTGGGTTCTGATTAGTATTTGTACAGAGGTGTGTTGGTTTTGATTAGAATTTGTACAAGGGTGCATTGGTTCTGATTACTATTTGTACATGGGTGCATTGGTTCTGATTAATATCTGTACATGGGTGCATTGGTTCTGATTAGTATTTGTACAGAGGTGTGTTGGTTCTGATTAGTATTTGTACAGAGGTGCATTGGTTCTGATTAGTATTTGTACAGAGGTGTATCGGTTCTAATTACTATTTGTACATGGGTGCATTGGTTCTGATTAGTATTTGTACAGAGGTGTGTTGGTTTTGATTAGTATTTGTAAAGGGGTGCATTGGTTCTGATTACTATTTGTACATGGGTGCATTGGTTTTGATTAATATTTGTACAGGGGTGCCTCGGTTCTCATTAGTATTTTTACACAAATGTATTAGTTCTGATTAGTATTTGTACAGAGGTGTATCGGTTCTGCATTCTAAAAACTAAAAGATTGAAAACATAATTGTTAGTAGTGAAATGCTATTAAAACACATTTCACTTTATATGTAAGAATATCTATTTCATCTCGAATCTCAAAACTTTTTGTGACTGAAATGAATATCTCAGTTCACTGGAACATCTGTCCAAAACCATTGTCTCCCCATCCCAAGTCATTAACTATCACCAAAATGCCTTCCCCAGAGTTTATTTTACTTAATTAAATAAGAATGTGGCATTTAGGTTTTTATGCATACTTCTCACCATACATGTCTCTAAAATGGCATCTTGGGAAATGGATTCCTTTTTTATTTAAATTGCAAGACAAAATCTGTAGAATCCCTCAAAGTTTGAGTAAGCCAAGTGTCACACACTTAGCCTACAAAACAAACACTTTAAGAAAGTTTCCACCAGATGTTCTCAGTGTTATAATTATACAAAAATGTTCCCCAGATTTGAAACAATAAGAACTAGTACTGGTATTAACTGTTATAAAACTTACAATAAATCTCTTAAACTTTATAAATCATTTCAAAAATGCAGTCCAGGATCTGATGAATGTTGCAGTTTCTTTATTAGTAAGACAGATGAGTGATGTTAATACATTTAACAATTGCATAGCAGTTGAAGTGGGAGTGATAAAGTTTCCACTGTGAATACAAACATCGTTCCTAAAAATCTGTGTGTGTTTATTGCATCCTTATAAAACAAAAATCATAATAAAATTAAATGTTCACCATATTAATTTATTCAAATCTTTTAACTAAAATTGAAGCAGTTAAAGATTTGAGTAAATTAATACAGTGAAAACTTTATTTTATTACTACTATTTTTGTTTTATAAAGGGACATATTTTTATACCGTTTTCATACCTAAATTAGTAGTTTTCTCCAGTTAGCCAGAAACTTCTGATTAGAATATTTTGATATTAGAGTAGTTATTTTATAAATTGTATGTGCATCTATATGTGTGCATATACATATGCATATGTGTGTGTGTATATATATATATATATATATATATATATATATATATATGTGTGTGTGTGTGTGTGTGTATGTATGTATGTATATCTATCTGTCCATCCTCAAAAGATCACATCTTATCAGACCTACTGCAAATTTGCAAGTCGATCCATCCAGCTTTGCTTTTAAATACCCACTCGAGATCTCAGTCTCTTTTGCAGCAAAAATAGCAACATATCGTGGGGTTAAATCATACCCATCACCAAAAATAGCAGCATATCGTGGGGTTAAATCATACCCATCACCAAAAATAGCAACATATCATGGGGTTAAATCATACCCATCATCAGAAATAGCAACATATCATGGGGTTAAATCATACCCATCACCAAAAATAGCAGCATATCGTGGGGTTAAATCATACCCATCACCAAAAATAGCAACATATCGTGGGGTTAAATCATACCCATCACCAGAAATAGCAGCAAATCGTGGGGTTAAATCATACCCATCACCAAAAATAGCAGCATATCGTGGGGTTAAATCATACCCATCACCAGAAATAGCAACATATCGTGGGGTTAAATCATACCCATCACCAGAAATAGCAGCATATCGTGGGGTTAAATCATACCTATCACCAGAAATAGCAACATATCGTGGGGTTAAATCATACCCATCACCAGAAATAGCAACATATCGTGGGGTTAAATCATACCCATCACCAAAAATAGCAACATATCGTGGGGTTAAATCATACCCATCACCAAAAATAGCAACATATCGTGGGGTTAAATCATACCCATCACCAAAAATAGCAACATATCGTGGGGTTAAATCATACCCATCACCAAAAATAGCAGCTTATCATGGGGTGAAATCATACCCATCACCAGAAATAGCAGCATATCGTGGGTTTAAATCGTGGGGTTAAATCATACCCATCACCAAAAATAGCAACATATCCTGGGGTTAAATCATACCCATCACCAAAAATAGCAGCTTATCGTGGGGTGAAATCATACCCATCACCAGAAATAGCAGCATATTGTGGGTTTAAATCATATCCATCACCAAATATAGCAGCATATCGTGGGGTTAAATCATACCCATCACCAGAAATATCAGCATATCGTGGGTTTAAATCATACCCATCACCAAATATAGCAGCATATCGTGGGGTTAAATCATACCCATCACCAAAAATAGTAGCTTATCGTGGGGTGAAATCATACCCATCACCAGAAATAGCAACATATTGTGGGGTTAAATCATACCCATCACCAAAAATATCAGCTTATCGTGGGGTGAAATCATACCCATCACCAAAAATAGCAGCATATCATGGGGTTAAATCATACCCATCACCAAAAATAGCAACATATCGTGGGGTTAAATCATACCCATCACCAAAAATAGCAACATATCATGGGGTTAAATCATACCCATCACCAAAAATAGCAGCATATCATGGGGTTAAATCATACCCATCACCAGAAATAGCAACATATCATGGGGTTAAATCATACCCATCACCAAAAATAGCAGCTTATCGTGGGGTGAAATCATACCCATCACCAAAAATAGCAGCGTATCATGGGGTTAAATCATACCCATCACCATAAATAGCAGCATATCGTGGGGTTAAATCATACCCATCTCCAAAAATAGCAACATATCGTGGGGTTAAATCATACCCATCACCAGAAATAGCAACATATCGTGGGGTTAAATCATACCCAGGGGCGGCCCGTGTTATTGGACTGCCCGACTGCAGCCCCCTCAACTGTAAAGTAAAGAAATAAAAAGAAAAAGAAAGAAAAAGAAAAGAAAAAAAAAATTTTAAAAATCGCGGACTTCACGCATGCGCACTAGTCCGGACTGCTGCTGACAGTCTGGAGCATGCGCAGATTGTTTTAGCAGCAGTCCTGACTGGGAAACATGAAGAATGGAGCTCCCAAAAGTCTATGCAGTTTTAAACTGCATAGACTGTCCTGGAACTCGCTGGGAAAATGAGTCAGGGTCGGACTGCAACGTCAGCAGTCTGGAGTTTGCTGCAGTCTTGTCGGGGGAAGATCTCGCAATGGGTAGGGTCTGGGGGAAGATCTCGCGACGGGCAGGGTCTGGTGTGGATTTGCATGGGTTTTCGGATGTATGTGGACAGGGATTTATGGTGGAGATCTACTACAGGTAAGTGTGTGGGGACAGGGATTTGCTACTACAAGGGTGTGTGTGTGTGCGTGTGTGTGTGTGTGTGTGTGTGTGTGTGTGTGTGTGTGTGTGTGTGTATTAGTGACATATAAATGCACCATTTATAAGATTGTAGAAAACTTATTCACAGTGTATTTGTCAAGCCATATGAGGTCCTGGTTGTGAATATTGCAAGGTTTTCTGAAATAAGCCATCCCCATGTACGTTTCTGTTTACAATTTTATTTGCAGAGAAATAGAACAGTACAAAGTCACTTAGAATGCTTGACTTAGAACTATCCAATAAGTAAAAAGGTGGAATACAAACAACCCAACAAATGCAGTATACTTAACCCCCATCCTGGAGAATGTACAGCTTGAAGGAGATTATAGTTAGATCAAAATATGTGAAAGCACTCATCCTGCCCAGGTTGCTTGTGTCCTACTACATCACTTAAGCAAACAGAAAGGGCGGTGGGGGTTGTTTGTTTATTGTAGGTAACAGTCACATAAGATCATTGAACAAATACCCAATCAGGGGTGATTTGTGTGTACTGTCTGCTGGGCTGTAGCCCCTCCAGCAAAACACAGCTCAAATAAATATTTTATTCACTTTTTATTATATAATTTTTAAGTTAAAAATATAGACAAAGAATGGAGTTCTGCACTCTGTTTACAAAAAAAAAAAAATACATACACGGGCTTATTCAGTGCAGCTAATTTGAAAACCAACGTGAGTTGTGTCAACAAAAGAAATTCTTGTACTTCTGAAGTGCTGAAATGCCACTTTAGAAGAGGTTGACTGGGCTGATGTACAAAGCAGTGAGGGCTTCTTCTGTGACTAAGAAGGGGGGAGTAGATGGGGACTTGTACTTTTTGCACAGAAATATTATTCATGTATTTATTTATTTATTTATTTGTAAGTTTTATTTATTTATTTTAAGAGATATGCTTGGCATGGTGCCGGAAAGGACTGTAAGAGCTGCTCTTCAGTCAAGGACAAATAGGTACACTTTTTAAGATATACCTGAAAAGCTCAGTGAATAAGAGAGTGTGAATTAACATCATGCACTTACTGAAGTAAAAGTATGTAATCCTAATAGTGATCATCATTATTTATTAAATGTAAGTAATGCACCTTTTCTCCACAAATCTTTGGTTTTAATAGGGACTGAGAGGGATAGATCAATTCTTGGCCTTTTGACTATGAGTAAGTGTATATTTTGAACCAGAATCAGGGACAGCTGAGCAATGTTTTGTGTGTGTGTGTGTGTGAGTGCCCCAGGTGCAATATACTGGTGGTTAGACTCATGGTGGTGTGGTAGGGAATACCTCAGGCTTGAACCCTGTATCTCGTATGCAGGTGTTAAAGACCTGAATTCCCTGCCCACCACCATTTGTAAAAAAAATTGCAGATTTTTGCCTCATATTTGATCTGATCTGTTCTTCATAATATCTGTAGTTTGTAAATGCTGCAAGGCTTGATATTTGATGGTGCAGTGGTAGCATTGTTGCCTCACAGCTTCCAATTCTCAGGTTTGATTCTTGGCTGGGGTGCCTTCTTTGTGGGGTCTGTATCTTCTCCCTGTGTTTGCGTGGGTTTGCTTTTGTGTCCTCCCATGTTACAAAGACATGTCTGCATTATTTCTTCCTGAGCCTCTGCTGAAAATTGTTTTTTTGTTCCAAGTCAGACTGTCTTGATTAACAAATGTTAAATAAAATTGACAGGCATTTGAATTTCAGATGTTTAATTCCTTACATATTTGATGGTGCAGTGGTAGTATTGTTGCCTCACAGCTATAGGTATTTCTGGTTTGATTCTTGGCTGGGGTGCCTTCTGTGTGGAGTCTGCATCTCCTCCCTGTATTTGTGTGGATTTGCTCTGGTGCCCTGCCATTTTACAAAGACGTGTCTGCAGCATTTCTCCCTGGGCCTCTGCTGAAAATTGTTTTTGTTCTGTCAGAAGTAAAATTGACAGGCATTTGAATTTCAGACTTCATTTTCTTCAGAAAATACATAGTAACACAACCTTTTATTCTAGCAGTTTTCTAAGTTTATAAGATGAATATTTGAAATTTGTCCCTATTTTTGGGACTGTATTCCCCCATTATTGGCTTTGTCCAGGTTTTTTGTGCTAAGGTTGACAGCTATGGCAAGAACTGAATTCACTGAATATGTTTGAGGGCTGTATTCCCTCATTACTGGGTTTGTCCAGGTGTTTTGTACTAAGAGGTTGACAGCTATGGTGAGAACTGAATTCACTAAATGATAGCCATTTAAGTTTCAGTCTTCCACTCTTTTACAAAGCAGCTGATTTGATGTAGTGGTATGTTGCTCTGACTGTTTTGCACAGGGACCTTGGCAGTAAAATGTATGGTGGTAACGCAGCATTTCTCTTTCACAAAGCAGCTAATTTGGCATAGTGGTATGTTGCTCTGACTGTTTTGCACAGGGACCTTGGCAGTAAAATGTATGGTGGTAACACAGCATTTTATTCTAGCAACTTTCCAAGATTATACAAGCAATGTTTAATGTGTCCCTGGTTTTTGGGCTTTTGACCCCCCCCCCAATAAATTTTGGCTTTTTCCAGTTTTCTTGTGCTGCGAAGTTGAGATGCAGTTGAGTATTGAGCAGATTTTACAAGGAGCTGAGAGCTGCAGGGGAACAGAAGTTTAGTGTTGCTTAAGTGAAGTTGGCTTACCTTGTTAATAGCACAACAGGTTATGTACTTGCTTTTGATGCAGAAGGCTGTGGGTTCTACTCCCACAAGGGGTGGATGCTGCCGTACTGACAATGTTCTCTTTGGAGAAGATACTATGAGTCTGTTATCAGTTTACCACCCATTTCCTCTTGCAATATTACTAGCTTATCATTTTTTAATGTAATATAGGCAATTTATTCCTGAGGGGCAACAGACACTTTTTTTTTCGATGAAACCATGAAATATAAAGGTGTTTGCTAGCAGCAACCTCTTCATTAGTTACAGATTTCTTTAATGTGGAATTATTTAGATGACTTTTACTTCTTCAGAGATTGTGCATATTTACTGATAATGGACTGTAGAATTATGCATATTTACTGATAATAGACTGTAGAATTGTGCATATTTACTGATAATGGTGAACTGTAGAATTGTGCATATTTACTAATAATGGTGGACTGTGGAAGTCTGAGTAGGCTTTTATGATGGAAATGTTCTGAACTGGGCAGTTTTGTGATTATGGGTGCATGCGTTTTGTTTCACTGCTTACTGGAAAAATGTTCAAAACAAATTTAAAACTCCCTCTAACAACTGTACTGTATTGTACAAGGAATATAATTTAGTACAATGAGGAAGGTGTATCAAAGAGCACATGTATGTTTCATATGCAAGGGGCCTATGATTTGAAAACAGCCCAAAATTAATCTTTATCTGCCACTGGCAAAATGTATTTTCTTTGAATGTGGGTTTCGATGCTGTTTCAATGAATGTGAGTTTCAAGGGCAGAGAAGTTTTAATGCTAAGTCTGTTTTCATTGTGAGACTGCATTGCTTTGTTTAGCAGATGTCTTAGTGTTTGTGCTGTAAAATACAAAATAAAACTTTCAAATGAAGTCCAACTCATCATAGAAGTAAAGCAGTATGCACATTAGTGTTTATGGTAAATGGAGTGAAATAGCCAAGTAATGGATCATTGGAATGGCTGCAGAGGCTCCATTCAACCATGATTTTGTGAGGGGGGAAGGGCAGCAAACTCAGACAGGCCCAGCTGAACTATACCTCCCAACTGTCCAGATTTTCAAAGAATGAATAGATTTTTGCTTCTTATTTTTGGTTTGTTCTTCATAAAATTTGTAGTTTTCTGGCAAATCATTTAGGAATTAAGTCACTAAATAATGATACACTGAGTTTCAGACTTCATAACCTTCAGAAAAATGCATGCTAAAGTAAGACCTGTTATTCTATCAACTGTCTCAATTTATACAAGAGCAATTTTTAGTACTGTTTATATGTTCCCCCAATATATTTGGCCTTGTTCAGATTTACTGCATTAACAGGTTGAGAGGTACATGCAAATAAATTGCTTTATAGAATTAGGCATAGCCAACCTCTCAACTGTCCCCAATTTTGGCTCACAATGTTGCTCTCCCCCCTAATAATCCCTCCGCAAAATAGCAATTTTGGAAGGAAACATGGAGGGTTTACAATTAAGAAATAACTGTAATAATCAAAGTTATAGATTACTTGAAATGCATGTAGATTATTTTATTTTATCAGCTGCTCAACTTAGCAGTAGTAATATTAATGTGTCCCTTCTTTGACAGGTTCCCAGCTGTATTGTGTGGCTATTTTATATTTTTGCATCACATTTTTGGTCCATTTTTCATAAATTGTGTTTTTTGGCAAATTAGTGACAAATCATTAAAGACTGAAGTTAGAAAATAATGGCAGACGTTTGAGTTTCAGATTTTATACCCTTCAGAAAATTCATACTAATGCAAGACCTATTCTATTATCGTTCTAAGTTTATTAGAGCAATATTTAAAAATTGTCCTTATTTTTGGGCCTTTGTCCCACTTCTGTGTATGGCTTTGTCCAGATTTCTTGCTCTGAGGTTGAGAGGTATGACAAAGATGTCAGGGCCATCACAGTCAGCCAGAGACATTTCAAATTGTGACATACTTGTTGCACCCCACTCCCCCATGTAGTGACTCTGGGTGAGTCCAAGCAAGGCAAGGAGTAGTTATGCAGTGTAAATGTGCAGTGTGTCCCCCCATCCAAGGTAGACACAAGTACTACAGTGGCTTTTCATCTGTCCTTGATTATGCAGAATGGTCTGGTTTCTGTCATATTTTTGTACTGTTGATTTATGCTTATTACTCAGAAAGTGCCTGTTGCTCTGTGTTTAAGTAGCAATGCTTTAATGACCATAAGGTAAGCTTGTCTGAGATCGTAAGATGCAAGTAAGCTTTAATAAGCATACTGTTAAAGAATTGCCAACACTGAAGGCCTTTCTGTTGTTGCCATGCAGAGAATACTTAACTAGATAATGTAGAAGCCTTGGGTATTGAAGGACAGGATTACATTCTTTTAAAAAGCTCACACTTGTTGAAGACTTCCAGTCATCTCTACAGGCTTTACCCGTAAACTAAACAGAATGCCAATCATGTGTGGTCCATAACCTGTACAGTAATCCTTTAAGCAATGTATCTTGAGCTTGTTTCTTGTTTGCTTTTCATTTTTTACTTTGATCATGTTTTCCCCATGAAACAAGTAGATAGTTGTCAGGCAGCAGGTCTTTTTTGGATAAGAAACATTTTTACAAGTGGGGGCATCACAGAGATTTCTACTTTCAGCATGTTACTTGGTACTTTAATAAAGCTGAATATAAATTATAATTAGAACTGCAGTGCAAGAAGAAGTGGTTTGAGTTGAGTGCTGCTTGTGTTTTTTATACTTAATTTTGACTGGCATTACAGTAATGTATTTAAAAAGTAATTTATTTTTTCATGCCTCACAACCTTTTGTTTTCATCTAGATATTAAGTAAGCTGTCATGCAGCCAATGCATTGAAATATTTTTATTCTTCTACACTTATTTTTGTCTTAATTGGACTTTCATAATGATGGTTTGGCACCCAGGGCAGCATATTTAATTAAAGTTAGTTTTTGTGGTTTTGAGCATAGCCCCTCCCCTTTCTAGTTGGCCACACCCCTTCCCCTTGACCCCACCCATTCAGCTGTCTCCTGCAGCCCCCCTTTGATTTGAAGTCACCAGCTGCCACTGATCATACCCATCACCAAAAATAGCAACATATCGTGGGGTTAAATCATACCCATCTCCAAAAATAGCAACATATCGTGGGGTTAAATGTTACCCATCACCAAAAATAGCAACATATCGTGGGGTTAAATCATACCCATCACCAAAAATAGCAGCATATCGTGGGGTTAAATCATACCCATCACCAAATATAGCAGCATATCGTGGGGTTAAATCATACCCATCACCAAAAATAGCAACATATCGTGGGGTTAAATCATACCCATCACCAAAAATAGCAGCATATCGTGGGGATAAATCATACCCGTCTCCAAAAATAGCAACATATCGTGGGGTTAAATCATACCCATCACCAGAAATAGCAACATATCGTGGGGTTAAATCATACCCATCACCAAAAATAGCAACATATCGTGGGGTTAAATCATACCCATCTCCAAAAATAGCAATATATCGTGGGGTTAAATCATACCCATCACCAAAAATAGCAACATATCGTGGGGTTAAATCATACCCATCACCAAAAATAGCAGCTTATCGTGGGGTGAAATCATACCCATCACCAAAAATAGCAGCACATCGTGGGTTTAAATCATACCCATCACCAAATATAGCAGCATATCGTGGGGTTAAATCATACCCATCACCAGAAATAGCAGCATATCGTGGGTTTAAATCATACCCATCACCAAATATAGCAGCATATCGTGGGGTTAAATCATACCCATCACCAAAAATAGCAACATATCGTGGGGTTAAATCATACCCATCACCAAAAATAGCAACATATCGTGGGGTTAAATCATACCCATCACCAAAAATAGCAGCATATCGTGGGGTTAAATCATACCCATCACCAGAAATAGCAACATATCGTGGGGTTAAATCATACCCATCACCAAAAATAGCAGCTTATCGTGGGGTGAAATCATACCCATCACCAAAAATAGCAGCATATCGTGGGGTTAAATCATACCCATCACCAGAAATAGCAGCATATCGTGGGGTTAAATCATACCCATCACCAAAAATAGCAACATATCGTGGGATTAAATCATACCCATCACCAAAAATAGCAACATATCGTGGGGTTAAATCATACCCATCACCAAAAATAGCAGCATATCGTGGGGTTAAATCATACCCATCACCAAATATAGCAGCATATCGTGGGGTTAAATCATACCCATCACCAAAAATAGCAACATATCGTGCGGTTAAATCATACCCATCACCAGAAATAGCAACATATCGTGCGGTTAAATCATACCCATCACCAGAAATAGCAACATATCGTGGGGTTAAATCATACCCATCACCAGAAATAGCAGCATATCGTGGGGTTAAATCATACCCATCACTAAAAATAGCAGCATATCGTGGGGTTAAATCATACCCATCACTAAAAATAGCAGCATATCGTGGGGTTAAATCATACCCATCACCAAAAATAGCAGCATATCGTGGGGTTAAATCATACCCATCTCCAAAAATAGCAACATATCGTGGGGTTAAATTTTACCCATCACCAAAAATAGCAACATATCGTGGGGTTAAATCATACCCATCACCAAAAATAGCAGCTTATCGTGGGGTGAAATCATACCCATCACCAGAAATAGCAGCATATCGTGGGTTTAAATCATACCCATCACCAAATATAGCAGCATATCGTGGGGTTAAATCATACCCATCACCAGAAATAGCAGCATATCGTGGGTTTAAATCATACCCATCACCAAATATAGCAGCATATCGTGGGGTTAAATCATACCCATCACCAAAAATAGCAGCTTATCGTGGGGTGAAATCATACCCATCACCAGAAATAGCAACATATCGTGGGGTTAAATCATACACATCACCAAAAATAGCAGCTTATCGTGGGGTGAAATCATACCCATCACCAAAAATAGCAGCATATCGTGGGGTTAAATCATACCCATCACCAAAAATAGCAACATATCGTGGGGTTAAATCATACTCATCACCAAAAATAGCAACATATCGTGGGGTTAAATCATACCCATCACCAAAAATAGCAGCATATCGTGGGGTTAAATCATACCCATCACCAGAAATAGCAACATATCGTAGGGTTAAATCATACCCATCACCAAAAATAGCAGCTTATCGTGGGGTGAAATCATACCCATCACCAAAAATTGCAGCATATCATGGGGTTAAATCATACCCATCACCAGAAATAGCAGCATATCGTGGGGTTAAATCATACCCATCACCAAAAATAGCAACATATCGTGGGGTTAAATCATACCCATCATCAAAAATAGCAACATATCGTGGGGTTAAATCATACCCATCACCAAAAATAGCAGCATATTGTGGGGTTAAATCATACCCATCACCAAATATAGCAGCATATTGTGGGGTTAAATCATACCCATCACCAAAAATAGCAACATATCGTGGGGTTAAATCATACCCATCACCAGAAATAGCAACATATCATGCGGTTAAATCATACCCATCACCAGAAATATAAACATATCGTGGGGTTAAATCATACCCATCACCAGAAATAGCAGCATATCGTGGGGTTAAATCATACCCATCACTAAAAATAGCAGCATATCATGGGGTTAAATCATACCCATCACCAAAAATAGCAGCATATTGTGGGGTTAAATCATACCCATCACCAGAAATAGCAGCTTATATTAAGTAGAGAGGAAGATGATCCCCAAGTATTTCTCCAGCGCTACTCAAAAGTAATCTGCAAAACTGTATGAGGACCCCTAATTCATCATAGGTTTAGTACCCTTTTACTAGATGATTAGAGGCAACAGGTAAATATTCTACTCATCTATGGGTTATTTGTACTTGGATATAAGGGCTAAATGTTGCATGGGAATAAATGCCTAGGCTTCTAAAGATTCTGTTGGATCAAATAACCTATGAACCTGTAATTTGTATACAAATGTGTGTGTGTGTATGTATGTTTTTATATATACATATATATATATATATATATATATATATATATATATATATATATATATATACACACAGACACACACTCACAATCACACACACCATACCTCTGTGTATGTAGAATTTATATTTTTTATATACTCTTCCCCTCTGTGCCTGGGTTATGGCTGTAAGGTTCAGTGGGCATGCCTATTTGCCTACTAAGAAAATGTTAAGCAGATATTAAGCAATTGCTTACTTTGAAGGTTTTAACAATACATCCTTGACACTGCCCACTTGCAAAATATTTAAAAAATAGCCAAAAAATACATTCCAAATCTCATGACAGAAGATTTTGAGACAAAAAAATGACAGTTTGGTTTAGGATTTGTTGAGTGTGAATACCCAGGGAAGATGATACTTTCTGAACTAGAGGATCAGCTCAGAGAACATTTGATGGCATCATCATTACATATGATGGAACATAGGTGTTATGTCATAATTACATCCTGCTGGATGCATGACATCAGGCATGAGATGGCATCATCAATAACTATGATGGAACATAGGTGTTATGTCATAATTACATTCTGCTGGATGCATGACAGGGTTTGCTTCAGGGGGCATTCAGGCATGATGGGGTGGGAAGTTGGTATAATGGTTAAGGTTCTTGCCTTATAGACAGAAGGTGCAAGGTTAGATTCTTACATGGGGTAATTGGCTAGGCTTAAAATGGCCCACAAGGGCAGTTAGCCTAGTACTAACCTATGAACCTAAACATATGAGATTGCATCATCATTGCACAATAATGGAACATAGGTGTTATGTCATAATTATATCCTGCTGGATGTATGACATCAGGCATGAGATGGCATCATCATTACACTATGATGGAACATAGGTGTTATGTCATAATTACATCCTGCTGGATGCATGACATCAGGTATGAGATGGCATCATCATTACACTATGATGGAACATAGGGGTTATGTCCTAATTACATCCTGCTGGATGCATGACATCAGACATGAGATGAAATCATCATTACACTATGATGAAACATAGGTGTTATGTCATAATTACAGCATGCTGGATTCATGACATTATACATGAGATGGCATCATCATTACACAATGGAACATAGGTGTTATGTCATAATTACATCTTGCTGGATGCATGACAGGGTTTCCTTCAAAGGGCAGTTAGGCATAAGATGGCATCATCATTACACTCTGATGGAACATAGGGGTTATGTCATAATTACATCCTGCTGGATGCATGACATCAGACATGAGATGAAATCATCATTACACTATGATGGAACATAGGTGTTATTTCATAATTGCATCCTGCTGGATGCATGACAGGGTTTCCTTCAAAGGGCAGTCAGGCATGAGATGGCATCATCATTACACTATGATGGAACATAGGTGTTATGTCACAATTACATCCTGCTGGATGCATGACATCAGGCATGAGATGGCATCATTATTACACTATGATGGAACATAGGTGTTATGTCATAATTACATCCTGCTGGATGCATGACATCATACATGAGATGGCATCATCATCATTACACTATGATGGAACATAGGTGTTATGTCATTATTACATCCTGCTGGATGCATGACAGGGTTTCCTTCAAAGGGCAGTCAGGCATAAGATGGCATCATCATTGCACTCTGATGGAACATAGGTCTTATGTCATAATTACATCCTGCTGGATGCATGACAGGCATGAGATGGCATCATCATTACACTATGATGGAACATAGGTGTTATGTCATAATTACATCCTGCTGGATGCTGACATCATACATGAGATGGCATCATCATTACACTATGATGGAACATAGGTGTTATGTCACAATTACATCCTGCTGGATACATGACATCAGGCATGAGATGGCATAATTATTACACTATGATGGAACATAGGTGTTATGTCATTATTACATCCTGCTGGATGCATGACAGGGTTTCCTTCAAAGGGCAGTCAGGCATAAGATGGCATCATCACTGTGCACTGATGGAACATAGGTCTTATGTCATAATTACATCCTGCTGGATGCATGACATCAGGCATGAGATGGCATCATCATTACACTATGATGGAACAGAGGTGTTATGTCATAATTACATCTTGCTGGATGCATGACATCAGGTATGAGATGGCATCATCATTACACTATGATGGAACATAGGTGTTATGTCATAATTACATCCTGCTGGTCGCATGACATCAGGCATGAGATGGCATCATCATTACACTATGATGGAACATAGGTGTTATGCCATTATTACATCCTGCTGGATGAATGACTTCAGGCATGAGATGGCATCATCATTACACTATGATGGAACACATGGGTTATGTCATAATTACATCCTGCTGGATGCATGACATCATACATGAGATGGCATCATCATCATTACACTATGATGGAACATAGGTGTTATCTCATAATTACATCCTGCTGGATGCATGACAGGGTTTCCTTCAAAGGGCAGTTAGGCATAAGATGGCATCATCATTACACTCTGATGGAACATAGGGGTTATGTCATAATTACATCCTGCTGGATGCATGACATCAGACATGAGATGAAATCATCATTACACTATGATGGAACATAGGTGTTATGTCATAATTACAGCATGCTGGATTCATGACATTATACATGAGATGGCATCATCATTACACAATGGAACATAGGTGTTATGTCATAATTACATCCTGCTGGATGCATGACAGGGTTTCCTTCAAAGGGCAGTCAGGCATGAGATGGCATCATCATTACACTATGATGGAACATAGGTGTTATGTCACAATTACATCCTGCTGGATGCATGACATCAGGCATGAGATGGCATCATTATTACACTATGATGGAACATAGGTGTTATGTCATAATTACATCCTGCTGGATGCATGACATCATACATGGGATGGCATCATCATCATTACACTATGATGGAACATAGGTGTTATGTCATTATTACATCCTGCTGGATGCATGACTGGGTTTCCTTCAAAGGGCAGTCAGGCATAAGATGGCATCATCATTGCACTCTGATGGAACATAGGTCTTATGTCATAATTACATCCTGCTGGATGCATGACAGGCATGAGATGGCATCATCATTACACTATGATGGAACATAGGTGTTATTTCATAATTCCATCCTGCTGGATGCATGACAGGGTTTCCTTCAAAGGGCAGTCATGCATGAGATGGCATCATCATTACACTATGTTGGAGCATAGGTGTTATGTCATTATTACATCCTGCTGGATGCATGACATCAGGCATGAGATGGCATCATCATTACACTATGATGGAACATAGGTGTTATGTCATTATTACATCCTGCTGGATGCATGACTTCAGGCATGAGATGGCATAATCATTACACTATGATGGAACATAGGTGTTATCTCATAATTACATCCTGCTGGATGCATGACAGGATTTCCTTCCAAGGGCAGTCAGGCATACGATGGCATCATCATTATACTCTGAAGGAACATAGGTGTTATGTCATAATTGCATCCTGCTGGATGTATGACATCAGACATGAGATGGCATCATCATTACACTATGATGGAACATAGGTGTTATGTCATAATTACATCCTGCTGGATGCATGACATCAGACAGGAGATGGCATCATCATTACACTATGATGGAGCATAGGTGTTATGTCATAATTACATCCTGCTGGATGCATGACATCAGACATAAGATGGCATCATCATTACACTATGATGGAACATAGGTGTTATGTCATAATTACATCCTGCTGGATGCATGACATCATACATGAGATGGCATTATCATTACACTATGATGGAACATAGGTGTTATGTCATAATTACATCCTGCTGGATGCATGACATCAGACATGAGATGGCATCATCATTACACTATGATGGAACATAGGTGTTATGTCATGATTACATCCTGCTGGATGCATGACATCAGGCATGAGATGGCATCATCATTACACTGTGATGGAACATAGGTGTTATGTCATTATTACATCCTGCTGGATGCATGACATCAGGCATGAGATGGCATCATCATTACACTATGATGGAACATAGCTGTTATGTCATAATTACATTCTGCTGGATGTTGTTTCCAAATATTGATAACTGGTGTGGTGAGAGCAGGCAAGGAAGCTTTCATCCACCTAATTACTCTATTTGCTTCTTAAAATTTCTAACTGATGTTATTTCTGATTGTTGTAAGCCTCTGCTGTTGGTGGTGTAGGGGGTGTAAGACGGAACTTTAATTCTTTATATAAACCTCAGTTTTAAGATTGAAATTGTGTCTATAGCTGCTGTTGTTTTTTTTTTGTTTGTTTTTTGTTTTTTTGTTCAATATTTTTAAATTAGTTCTATAGAAATGAACCAGTCTTTTTATGGCCTGATTCCTGCTTTTTAGCTCCTTTCAGTAAAGCCACCAATGTTCTTTATTTCCTGCTGTCTGTCTGTAGCTGAAAAGATGGAGCAATTTGTTTTGCGGAAATATATCTTTTGTTTCCCTTGAATACACTTTTATGGACCTGGTTCAGACAGCATTTAACCTGGGTTTGATCAGACAAGCAAAGCCGTCAGCCTTTGACTTGATGTAAATGAAAAAAAATTTATAAAATGAGCAGTAAAGATTGCATTTTATTCATTTAGGTACCAGAAACTGTACCTCCTCCATCTCATGTTCCTTTAATTAACATCTCTCCTGCCCTTGGCAGCAGGCAGGTCTTATTAATTAGGGTTATTTATTGCTGCTGGCATGGTGAGTGCAGTGCTAAATCAAGCAATTAACAGCCTTCCGTTTCATGCACAGAAAGGGCATAACCATGTGCCAGTAGGAATTTATTTTTCCACTTAATGTTTTATTCAGCTGCTCTCTGTGTTTGCATTACCTTTGATAAGGCCAGTTGGAGTTCAGTGTGCTTTCTGTCAAGATGTAACAGCTTTTCCCATAAGAGAACTGGCAAAATATCCTTTAGTGTTAACCACTTCATTGCCTCTTCCTTCTTCTGAATGTTCTCGGCAATGCAGACATTAATACTGAAGTCTTCAAGCCAAAAAAATTTAAAAATTCTCAGTAGTCAGTAGTCGCTACAGAACTGTGGTTGCTAGTGTCATGTAAAATGTTGTTCCAGAGATTTCAGCATAGTGGTGAGAAATGCACCTTCTTAGCTGTTACACCACCTACAATTACTTTGCGTTTGGAGAATTTTTTATTCTGTTCATCCAGAGCATTATAACTTGTAAACAAGGTTGATTAATTTTGGATCAGCACAGATGTTTTGGTGCTGTTTCATAGTAATGCTCAATGCAGAGGACATTATGAGCTTTGCCTATAACTGCAAATGACATATAGATGGGAGCTGACCCTATAAGATGCAGGGAAGGTAAGGAGTGAAAAACAAATGTAACACAACACAGTCCAGAGCAAAACATCCTGGAAAGAACAGCAGTGACATTTATCTTCAAATACACAAGAAAACTGTAAAGTGTATCATAATCCATAAACTCTGCTGTCATTTTCTGTTTCTTCTTCTTATTCTTCATTGTTTAGGGAGAATGTTTACAAATTCCCTTAACATTACATTTTTAGTAGCATTTCTATCCAATATTACAGAGATTGATACATGCAGACACACATTCATAAGTTGAATATATTTTCCTTTGCTTGTATTGGACAGTGATACTTATGTTTTTAAAATTATCTGAGCCATGCATTTCCCATTTTACCTTAGTAATCGTTAAAATGCTGCGTATATACACAAGTTGTGCGGGGAGCCTTCACTCCTAGTTTTTAAATGAAGCACTATTCCTCATTCTCGATCTGACACTTGCAGTCTGTTTGGTATACTGGAATATTTGTTGAGAAGAATTAAGCTTACGGTTTTAGCAGACCCACAGTGGAGATCAGGCATGTGATGTAAGAACCTATATTTTACTTGAAAAGAAATACTGAAATTATTAAAATTTCAAGCCAAGTGTGGAATTGCATTGCATTCTGTAGTTACTGGATTAATGTCCTAATGGTTTTGTTGCTATTTGTTCACTGGAATTAACTCAAACCATATCCATAAGAAACTGCGGTTTCGTTATATAGAATGATATTTTTAAAATAATGCAGTACAACTATTCCTTCAACTCTGTTGTGCAGTTCCCCATTGCAAGGCATTCACAGACATGTGTTTCATGTGACAACTGCAAACTGTTTAACTATTTTCACAGCAAAAACCTTTCAAGAAGGCTGAACTCTCAAACAATTTGTAAAAAGTATCTTCAATAACAAGACATACTTTTGCTTTTTTTTCTTTTCTCTGCGCATAGTTTTTTTTTTTTTTTTTTTTTGTAGTTCAGGGTCACATAGAGCTGCAGTCTATATAGACAAGGCAGAATATCTAATAACAGGACACAAGAGTATTATAGGATGCCCACCTACCTACCAACCCAAGCACCCTTGTGGGTAATCTGAAGAATTGCCAATTCACCTAAGTTATGTCCTCTTTATGTTGGAGGAAACTGGAACAATGGGCAAAAGCCTGTCTTTGAACCGAGAGGGACGTGTTTTCCTATGCAGTGCTTGTTATCATGTCATAGTTTACCAGTCTGTATCAATATGTTTGTTTGATCAGTTGTTTCTGTCACTGTAATCGTGGTTTTCTTCAGCTTTCACCTGAGGAATCCCAGTAAATTGCAACTTTTAATGTCATTGCACAGTGCAATTACTTTGCTGATACCCACTGATGATAGCTGAGGCAAACTTTCATGCCAAAATGTTATATCTTCACTCAGATGCAACTCTATCCATCTAGCTGATTATTTCACAATTTGTATAGCAGTTCACCAGATGTAAAAAGATTGGGAGAAAAACAGAGAGAAAATGTTTACCTCGATCCCAACTATTCTGCAGGAAATGCCCAACATTCCAACTTTGTATGTAAATTCTGGAACTCCATGTGTGCATAAATACAGCAGTTGCACAATATCAAAACTTAAAAAATACAGCTACCGTTGTACCTCAGACAAAAAGGGCATTGCATCTGTATCTCAGTCCCTTAATAATTAAATATCCTACAAAAAGTATAACCACTACAATGCCTTCCCAATACATCCTAAGCCCTGCACCCTCACTCACATACAGCTTTTATTCTCAGTTTTCCTTAGCACCTTCTGTACTCTTTACCTTAATTGGCTAAGTTATCAGTCTTTCTCCTTTCTTTACAACTTGCTAAATATTTTCCTTCCATCCATCAATATTCATATCACAAGTAGCCTCTTTACAGCTCATTTTCCATCCCCCACAGCATCTTTTCCTGCAGTCCATCAATGTTCAGCAGTTCTGTACATATCTCACCCATCTTTATATATAAATTCCTTCCAGCTCCGTTTTTCAGAGGACTTGTTACACTATTTATCTTTCCTTTATTTTCTCACCTAACAACACAATTGTTTTAATCATTTTTTTAGCATACTACATTCTCCTTATTTAATATATTTTTGTAGACTTTATTTAAAATAATTTCCCTTTTGACATTTTTTTTTTATTTTCTTTTTGAAACAGATTTATTATTTCTGACTCCACTGCAAAACTGTTAATGTAACTTTAGTTATGAAGTGCAACTTTTATGATACTGTAACTTAGGTACTGCAGCTTTTCTCCCTGTGGATCTGCTGAAAAGAAACTAGTTTGTTTGCCCAGTCAGACTTTCCTGGTAAACAAATTCAAATAATAACTAATAAAATATTTATTGACTATATCCACAATGTTTGCAAGATTATTTTATTTTTAGATAGGGGTAGAAGATAGGAAGAGGAAATAAAAAGGATCATAATATATATATATATATATATATATATATATATATATATATATATATATATATATATATATATATATATATATTCATAGTGAGGAATGCTTTCTGTGGTGGTGGAAAATATTTTATTGGTATGTTTCCACCTATGTGTTGCTGTTGTAAGCATCTTTCATTGCTGGCTTTACTCTGGTAGAGTTATAGTTTGATCAACTACTGGTCTGTGTGACGTCCCTCATCTGGGCCAGTGATCAAGAAGCCTCAGTTCTCACCACTGAACATTCACTTGGAGAAGAAAATAGACACACACAGTATTTTCAGATGCAGCTCTCTGCACTGAGGATATTTTCCATTCAGAGCACACAGGGAATGCACATTCCAGTCCTGGGGCTGGACTTCCTCTCCAGGCCCCAAATAAGACTCTGGATTGACCACTTCAGATTTCAGTCATCAGCCAGGTATTCCAAACCAAGTCCCCCACCACCCTCTGTGTCACATTTCCAAGTAACTGACACACACACACACACACACACACACACACACACCTGGGAAAGGCTGGCATAGATTAACCCATTATGCCACCTCCACCCAGACTATAAGATAGATACTGCCTCCAGAACACCCCCAAAGCCAGCTACTCTGAGGCTCTTACCAGGGTTTCCCAATTGCACTTAGTAAAATTAATGTTTATACAAATGGTAATGTTCAACCAAGCAGCAAGACTTTGAGGAGCATGAAGCCACAATGTCACTAAATAAATGCAAGTGCTCTCAAAGGTTAAAATACTTTCTAAAAGACCAGTGACAATGAAAGGTTTAGATAAATAAATAAAAAATAACTATGACAATACTGAATATCTGTCTACAATAAACACCAGGGTTTCAATTCACAGGAAATATAAAAATAACACGGGTGGAAAGATTCAGACAGATACAGAAAAACAATATTTAACTAATCTCACTATATTTTCCTAACTGACTGAATAATTACTCTTCCATACTTGCTTGCTAGAGCAAAGCAAGATAAAATGGATAAGTGTCTTGTCAGTTCCAGTAACAGAGTGCTACTGACACATCTGTCATAGTATCAGAATACAATTTCATTGCTGGCTACAGAATGACAGCACATCTGGACACCTGACTATGTGGTTCCCACACTATCCCCTCACTAGACATTGAGCCAGGATCTGGCACAGATGTTTCACAATACACAGACATAACTATAGCTAAAGGTTTAATACAGAATCTGAAAGCTATAAAACAGTTCCAGCATTTCTACCATTTTCTGCCGAAAAACTTTTCACAGACATTAAATCTCTGGCTGCATTCAGACTTGTGAGATAGAATGTTTATGGCCTAAACAAAGTCATTTAATTGCAGGCTAGTTTTAGGTTAGCTGGGCTGAGCTTAACCTCTTCCCTTCCAGTATCCTCTGTTAAAATATATATGTTTCAGCAGTTACAATACAGCTTGACATACATGTATATTTCTTTTCTATCCAGCAGGACCCACTGTTGATAATTTTTTAACACAAGCATCAGTACAAATTAGTTTGATATTCAAATGACTTGTAATTCTTTACAAAACTCCAACTAGTTATGCTAGTATATTTTATACATGCAGTGCCAGTTTGATATTCAAATGACGTGTAATTCTTTACAAAACTCTAACTAGTTATGCTGGTATATTTTACACATGCAGTGCTGTACTCTCTCTCTGGTACAGCTGTCACTATCTCACATCATCATAGTCTGCAAACTCCGGAAGTGATTTTCCTGAATTGGTGTCAAAGGACTTTACCCTTATCTTTGAAAGTTTATTTATTTCCTGATGACCAACTTAATCCAGTGAAGGAAAGCTGGATCCCATCAAAGTACTTAATGTCCACGAAGCATTGGATAACATCCTGAATGAATGAGAATCAATCCATCATAGGATGTACGTGTGCACACACAGACCCATCATTAATGCTTACAGACAATTTAGGAGTTCATCACTTGACTTGAAGGATGTTTCTGGCATGTTACAGGAAAACACAGCACCCAAATAAAAGTAGCACAGATACAGGTAGGCCATGTGCACTCCACACAAAAAGCCCCCTAGCAATGAAACCAGCTGGTACCCTGAATTTTGAAAGTTTTACACTGTATTCAAGCAGCTGTTTCCAGATATAAAATGTGTTACTGTGCACATCTAACCTTTCAGGATGTCTCCCTATTTAAAAGTTGTTACTTGTAATGCCAAATGCAGACACAGTGAAAAAAAGACCAAAAATACAGAAGAGTGAATATTGAACATCACGCTTCTCTGTTTCCATCCCCTGCACTACCCAATGTGGGGGCAAGCCCTCCCACACCCCTGTACTTATACCAACTCCACAATTGCTGCACTACCCAATGTGGGGGCAAGCCCTCCCACACACCCTCAACTTATGCCAACTCCATGATTGCCATACCTCAGAGAAAAGGAAGTATTCCATGAAATGGCCATCTCAAACAGAGCATATGTAAGCCTGTTTTATGGGGCATTTGGTCTCTGTATTTCAGGAATCGATGAAGTGAGTCATAGGTAGGTACAAGGCTATCGGCCCTAGGGCCCATACAAGCCTAGCCAAAAAATGTACCCTGGCTTTCGCCACCCAAGAAAATTATTTTCCTCTGCCCCTGTCGAGCAGAGCCACAGAAGTGATCCCCAGGGTGAATTTCCCATTTCCCATCCAATCATCAAGGTTTTTCTTGAAGAGTGCTAATGAGGAGCTCTGTTTGACATAGATAGGTAGTCTGTTCCAGAGTATGGGAAGTCTCTGGGACAGGAATCTATCCCTCCAGCATGTTCTGTTTATTGTGGTGACAAGGTGTAGGTCCCTAGAGCGTGTAGCTCTGAGGGATTGGGATTTCTTTAAGTGGAGCATGTCCAACAGCTCTGGGTTTGACATAGCTTTGTATGTTAGGCAGAGATCGCCCCTGAGTAGGCGATATGCAATGGAGTAAAGCTGTAGTTTTTTGAGACGGTCTGCATAGGGCATCTGTTTGAGGCCAGTAATCCTCTTTGTGAGGTATTTCTGTGGTCTTTCCAGTTGTAGATGTCTTGTGAGGTACATACCAAAAGATGCATTGTACTCTATAATGGGTCTAATGAGTGATGAGTAGAGGGGAACAATGACCTCTCTTTTTCTGGTTGAGAGTCCTTTTGTGATGAGATGAGCCACATAGAAGGATTTCCTGACCACTGTGGCGATGTGATTATCAAAGGAGAGAGTCCTGTCATTTCAAATGGTTTACTAATGATAATACCATGTAATTCAGAAACATGTCTTTTACCTAGCAAATAGAAAAACAGAAATGTTTAGTTTTAGGAATATAATCTGCCATTCACTAAAGTTAATATAGTCTAAGGCAATTTTCTTTCTTATTCATTTTAAAGAGTTAATGCAGTTATCCTTCAAGTACTCAGGCACAACTCAGCCCACAGGAGTTAGTGTAGATGCTGTCTGGATAATCTAGAGTAAATAATTAATCAACATGTTTTTTGAAGTTGGGAAGAAAATTAGATGACTTGTGGGGGGGGGGTGTTTTTTAGTGACAGGTGAAAAGGCATTTAATTCAGGCTTAAATTGATAAATACTGGTGGTCTGTGTGTGCTGGTGTCCATGGGGTACCTCTTCTCTTTAGCAACACTGTCCCCCATTCTGAATGATTGCACAGTGTACCCATGTCAGCTGCACCTGTTAATTCCTACAGTATGTACATACCGTAATCTGAGTCAGATTCATACACTTAGCCATTGGTAGGGTCTCCATTCTGCTGACACACTTGTCTGCACACTGTCCCAGTCCTGGACATACTACTGCACATGTCTTTTAAATAACACAGCGTTACAAGAGGCGTGTGTCTGATCATATATGTCTGTGGGTCATTATATACATAAAATGTACACACAGTATATATGAATGCGTGTGTGTGTGTGTGTGTGTGTGTGTGTGTGTGTGTGTGTGTGTGTGTGTGTGTGTATATGTATATATATATATATATATATATATATATATATATATATATATATATATATATATATATATATGTGTGTGTGTGTGTGTGTGTGTGTGTGTGTGTGTATGTAAAAGGTAAAAAAGGGCACTTAGACAAGTCATTCAGTACAAACTGCAAGAAAGACCCAGCCAGGTTAAGAATCTTCACAGTGTAATACCCTAAATGCTCTGTAGTGGAGGTACATGGGATATAAGCAAATGACATCTTCAGGAAATAACAGAGTTTCAGCTACATGGCTTTTAAATATGCTTTACTGTTTACTTTTTATTCTTTTGGGGTGCATTCAGGCCAAACCCAGCTAGCTGTAGACATACACGTTTCGGTCTTTTTTGACATCATCAGTACAGAATAAATAGATTGTTTGGCTATACTTTAAAAAAAAAAAAAAAACAGAGCTTAAAATCATGCCTTGTCTATAAACATTAGGGTGCATGAAAAAATCCCAAATAATATCTGAACTAAAGGGTAAAAAGGTCAGGCAGACAAAACATTTAGTAAATATGATAACAAGACTGATCCAGAAAACATATACATACAGTTTCTAAACATATGTGTGGGTGTGTATGCATATATATATATATATATATATATATATATATATATATATATATATATATATATATATATATATATATATATAATACAACAGTGGAGCATGTCCAACAGCTCTGGGTTTGACATAGCTTTGGTCTTTCCAGTTGTTGTAGATGTTTTGTGAGGTACATACGAAAAGGGGCGTTGTACTCTATAATGGGTCTAAGGAGTGATGAATAGAGGGGAACAATGACCTTTTTTTTCTGGATGAGAAACCTTTTGTGATAAGGTGAGCCACGTAGAAGGATTTCCTGACCACTGTGGCGATGTGATTATCAAAGGAGAGACTACTGTCCACCTGTGTCCCAAGGTCTCATCACATTTTCGGCATTAAGTAGACTACCAGCTATGTGGTAGTTCATGGGTACAGAGTTTTTACCAAAGGGGATGACAGTACACTTTTTGGCATTGAGCTTCAGGCCATGGCTTTGACACCAGGTATCTGTCTCAGTGAGGCCCTTTTGTAGTATGTCCACATTGTTAGGAGTTTCGATTATGGCTCCTAGTTTGCAGTCATATAGGTTCATAGGTTCATACTAGGCTATCTGCCCTGGGGCATTTATAAGCATAGCCCGATTGTGTTTGGCTTACACCACCCCTTGATTTGAGTGTACTATGCCCTTTTTAAAGTTTAGTTTACTGTGCCTCTGTCTAATAGTGACACGGAAGTAATCCCCGGGACAAACCTACGATCCCCCATCCACTCATAAAGATTCTTCTTGAAGAGAGTCAGTGAGGTGCTCTGCCTAACATGAATTGGAATTCTATTCCAGAGCGAAGGGAGCCTCTGGGTTATGAATCTGTCCCTCCAGCATGTTCTATTTATTTCTGTGCTGAGGTTCAAGTCCCTCGAGCGCATGGCTCTAAGGGATTTAGATTTACTGAGGTGGGCATGTCCATTAATTCTGGGTTGGACATAGCTTTATATCTCAGGCATAGATCGCCTCGAAGTAGGCAGTATGCAACTGAGTAGAGCTGGAGTTTTTTTAAGAAAAAAAGCATATGGCATCTGTTTGAGTCCCTTGATTCTCCTGGTGAGGTACTTTTGGGGTCTTTCTAATTGCTGCAGGTGTCAGGTAAGGTACATTCCAAAGGGGGCATTGTATTCTATGATGGGCCTGATGAGGGATGAATAAAGGGGCACGATTACCTCTCTTGATCTAGATGTGAATCCTTTCATGATGAGGTGGGCTATGTAGAAGGTCTTTCTAACCACTTTGGCAATGTGGTTGTCAAAGGAGAGACTGCTATCAACTTGGGTCCCCAGATCCCTAATTACTTTCTCTGTACTTAATGGGTTACCACCTATGTGGTAATTTGTGGGCACATTGTTTTTGCCAAAGGGTATGACTATACACTTTTTGGCATTTAGCTTTAGACCATGGCTCTGGCACCAGATATCCATCTCTGTGAGACCTTTTTGAAGTATGTTTGTGTCAGCTGGAGAGTCGATTATGGCACCCAGTTTGCAGTCATCTGTGAACTTGGTGAGCCATAGTCCTCCCACATTGGCCTGTACCTCAGAAAAGTAAATACCAAACAAGAGAGGTCCCAGGACAGAGCCTTGTGGGACACCACTTGTGACCGGTTTCGAGTCTGACATGGCTCCAGCAACTCTGACTCTGTGGGTTCTGTCTTTGAGCCAGTTTGTGACCCATCTTGTGACATAGGGGTTTATATTTAGGCTGGATAGCTTATCTATGATGCCCGAGTGGAGTATTGTGTCAAATGCCTTTGTGAGGTCCAGATAGGCTTTGTGGACTACCTTCCCTTCATCTATGGCCTTGGTGACTGTTTTGAAGAAGTTGACCAGGTTCAAAAGGCAGGATCTGCCCTTGACAAAGCCAAATTGGGTAGGATCTAGTGTCTGTATGTCCCCAATGTCTTTGTTTATGAGTTCCATGATGATCCTCTCCATAGCCTTGCAGACTAGGCTAGTCAGGCTTATGGGGTGATAGTTTCCAGGGTCTGTAGAGGTGCCACCTTTGTGGAATGGGACCACTGCTGCTGTACGCCATTCTTTGGGCACATATCCTGTAGTGAGGCTGAGATTGTACAGCAGTTTTACTTGAGGGATTAGTTCTTCTTGAAGTTCATGTAGGACACAACCCGGGATGCCATCTGGTCCCATGGAAGCAGTGTTTTTTGCTTTGTAGAGGGCGGCCATCACCTGAGCATCAGAGATGTTTGGGAGGCTGCACTCTGCCGGGATAGATACTTGCTCTTTTGGGGGGGGGGTTTGCACTGAACCTGTCTGCCAGGATATTGGCGATGTCTGTGGGTTCAGTGTATTTTTTGTCATTTAGAATCAACTCAGAACAAGTCTGGGAGTTACATCCCAGGTTCCTAACATAACTGAAAAAAGCCTTATGATTGTCTTTAGTGTCCTTGCAATTTTTCTATCAAAGCTGGCCTTGGAGGATTTTATGAGGGATCATAATTTTTTGCTAGTACTGATCAGAGATGTCTTCCCTTTTAGGGATTTTCCTCTATCATGTAGTAGCTTCCTCCTTTTGTTGTACAGTTTATTTATGGCTGGGGTCCACCAGACTGGACGCCTGCCTTTGGATGATTGGGTCTTGATTTTGTTTGGGATAGCATGATCCATGCATTCCTGGAGATGTCCGTAGAATGCATTTATATAACATTCTGCAGTTTGGGCCATAGTTTCCACTGGCCCTGGGGCCTTAAAGGATTCCAATTCGGTTTTGAGAAGTGTGAAGTTCGCTTTTGAGAAGTTTTTTCACTGTGGTTTTCTGGGCTGGGGGTGGGGTTGGGATGTGGATATCCAGTGAAATTAATTTATGGTCTGATCTTACCAATGAGGGATATACTTCTGGTATGGAGCATAGAGTCCCCATGTTGGTAATGATCAGGTCTAGTATGTTTTCCCCTCTTGTGGGAGTGGTGACTAGTTGTTCCATAGCATTTGAGTTTATAAATTCCAGGAACCTTTGGGCTAAGGTGTGCTGGGGCTTGAGTAATGCTCCCAGTCTATGTTTGGGTAGTTGAAGTCACCCAGTATAATGGTGTTCGGAGAGATCTTCATGTTCTCCAATGTTTTCAGGAAAGCCGAGTGGGATTCCTGACTTTGAGAGGGTGGTCTGTAGGATGCTATAAACTGAAAAGCAGTCTTGCCCACTGTCAGTTGCACATGGATGGTCTCCAATACTTTGTGCAATGCCACTAACCTGGAGGTGTGGATATCCTTGATAAATATGGAAACTCCCCCTCCTTTGGTGGTTTGGGCCAAGTTTTCGGGCCGAAAAGCATGATATGAGGTATAACCTGGTAGTGCTGGGGTGCTCTCTGGAGCCTTGAACCAGGTTTCTGTCACTGCACAGATATCGATGTTCTCCATACTGAGGAGAGCTTCGAGTGTGTGCATCTTGAGGTTAAGACTTCTGGCATTTAGCAGCATTACCCTTAGTTTCTTGTTCCTTGTGCTGTCTATGGAGGTGGGTTTGACTTTTGAGCCTTGCCTAAAAAAGGCACTATGGGGGTGGCAAGAGCCTTTGCCAATATCCAAAAGCCCAGGGGTGACAGGTGCAAGCCATCCCTAGCGAAGCAACATGGCTTGTCGAGCATGTCATCCCAGGCTGACAGACACTGGATCCCCTTTGAATGACACCAAAATTTTAGCCAATTGTTAAAATCGATCATTTTGTCTTTATACTGTGGCATCATTCTAGGTGAGGGTAAGATGCTGCTCAAAGTCAGGGTCATACCGGCCTGGGCTACATAATCAGAGAGCTCCTCTATGTCTTTTTTCATGTCTCTTTTCATATGCAAACTTTGTTAGCCAAAGACCTTCTGTGTTACCCTGTACTTCAGAGAAGTAGATACCAAACAGGAGAGGACCCAGGACTGAACCCTGTGGTACTCCACTTGTCACTGGTCTGAAGTCGGATTTGGAGTCTGCTACTTTCACAGTGTGGGTTCTGTCCGTGAGCCAGTTGGCAACCCATATTGTGACATAGGGATGTATACCTAGTTTAGTGAGCTTATTGGGAGATGGTGTCGAAAGCTTTGGCGAGATCTAGATAAGCTGTGTGAACCACTTTATCCTCATCTATGGCTTTGATGACTGCTTCAAAGAAGTCAATCAGGTTTAGGAGACATGATCTGCCTTTCACAAATCTGAACTGGGTAGGGTCCAGAGTTTGGAGATTACCAATGTCTTTGTTTATGAGTTCCATGATGATACGTTCCATGGCCTTGCAGACCAGGCTCATCAGGCTAATGGGGCTGTAGTTCCCGGGGTCCGTTGTGGCTCCCTCTTTTTTGAGTGGGATAACTGTCATGGTGCGCCATTCAGTGAGCACAAAGCCTGAGGTGAGGCTATGATTGAACATGGTACTTAGGTGGGGTGCCAGTTCATTCTGTAGTTCATGTAGAACGCAACCTGGGGTATTGTCAGGTCCCATGGATGCTGTGTTCTTGGCTTTGGAGTGTGTGTTTTTTACCTGGGCAGCCGTGATTACAGGAACTTTGCATTCTTCCGGTATAGATATGGGCCCTCTAGGGGGTGAGAGGGGGGGGTAAAGTTAGCACTGAACCTATCTGCCAGGATGTTGGCAATATCAGTTGGTTCTGTATATTTAGTGCCATTGTGCTGTAACTCAGGGCAGATCTGAGTGTTGCCATTGAGATTCTTAACATAGCTATAGAATGCTTTGTGGTTGTCTTTAGAGTCAGTGGCAATTTTGTTTTTGTAATTGCTTTGGAGGATTTTATGAGGGATCTCAGCTTCTTACGGAGGTTGACCAGGGAGTTCTTCCAGTCATGGGATTTTACTCTCTTTTGCAGCAGTTTCTTTCTTCTGTTGTCGAGTTTGTTTATGGCAGAGGACCACCAGATTGGCTTCCTTTTTTGGAGGATAGCATCTTGGTTCTATTAGGGATAGCATGATCCATGCACTCATGTAAGTGCTTATAAAGTGCATTTGTTTAGGATTCAGCAGTCGTACCTCTATTGTCCGTCTGCATGGGTGTCATGAAGTTTGCCAGTTCTGTCTTAAGAAGTATGAAGTTGGTTTTGGAGAAGTTTTTTACAGTGGTTTTCCTAATTGGGGGTGGGGGCGGGATGTGGATGTCTAGGGTGATTAGCTTGTGGTCAGATCTGACCAAAGAGGAATTGACTTCTGGTGTGGAACATTGGTGCCTATTTTGGTAATGACCAGGTCTAGGATATTGCTGCCCCTGGTGGGGGGTGTGAATAAGTTGATCCAAGGCATTGGAATTTATGAATTCCAGAAAACATTGAGCAAAAGAGTTGGTACAAGAGCAGTTTTCCCAGTTAATGGTGGGGTAGTTGAAATCGCCCATTATTAGGGTGTTGGGTTGTACCCTAATACTTTCCAGTGTATCAAGAAATGAGGAGTGGGAATCCTGGGGCATGGTGGGGGGTCTGTATCAAACTACAATTCGGATTGCGGTCTTGCCCAGAGTTAGTTGCACTTGGATAATCTCAGATGCATTATGCTGTGCAACTAGCCTGGAGGTGCGGATATCCTTAATGAATATGGACATGCCTCCGCCTTTAGTGCTTCATTCTGGGTTAGGTGGCAGAAAGGCGTGGTATGAATTATAGCCTGGTAATGCAGAGGTGCTCCCTGGAGCTTTGAACTAGGTCTCTGTCACTGCACAGATGTCGATGTTCTCCATTTTAAGGAGTGCCTCGAGTGAGTGCAATTTGAGGTTTAGACTTCTAGCATTGAGTAGCATTACTCTCAGATTTTGCTATTATCCCCCAGTCTTCCCTCAACTCCGTCATTCATTCTTGAATTTGCTACTTTCCACTGTGTCTAAAATGTTACCTCTAAACACAAAATTTAGCACATTTAAACCAAACCTCCCTAAAGGAAAACCTAAATACTATCTACTTTATATCCCTAAGCCTCATCCAATCCCTACTCACCTATCCCTTCTACTCACAGAGGACATACACCCCAACCCCAATGCAGGTCTGTCCTCCCCTTCTGATGATACCTCCATACAATCCACCATCCCCCACTCTCATATCCCACTAAAACACATCTCTCAATATTCCATCAACCTGAGAAGCTTAATGAACAAAACTACTGAATTCCACTCCTCTGTCATCATAGCCCTTTGTGAAACTTGGCTAAAACCCCACATTCCAGATAAAGACATCCTTCCCCCAGCTACACCATTTTAAGACCAGATCAAACCAAAAAAAAAAGGCGAAGGTGTTGCTATCATGTACCCTGATCACCTCACTCTAACCCTTCTAGTTTCCCCCTGTCCTCCAGCCTCACCTGCAGAACTTCTTTTGGCTAACTGTAAAACTAATCCCCCACACCTCACTTAACATTGCTTCTGTCTGCATTCCACCTGGTGGCAACATCACAGTACTGGAAAGTATTCTTTCCTCTCTCTGCTCTAACCTCCACAATGAGACCATACTCTTGAGAGAGGTCAACATCAGCTGGTTAACACTCTCCACTGTATCCACCTCCATTAATTTACATGGTTTCACCCAACTAATAACTACACTTACCTATACCACTAAATCAACTACCAGTACTGCTCGACATGACTGGATTCTAGTATCACATCTCCAGAAATATCACTTCCCGAAACCCTACCCTACACCCTCAGTGACCACTGCCCAATCAAAGTCCTCCATTTTAGCGCACAGATACTCAAACCTCATAAGATGAAAGCATGTCATAAATTAAAACACTTTGACCCTAGTGAACTAAACAGTCAACTCTCAGTGATCAATTGGACCTTTCTCTGCCAGTTACCCCTCAATGATGATGTTATGGAATTTAATAACATATTCCTTAACATACTCAATTCCCTGGCCCCTATACGTAACGTCAGAATAAAATCAGGTCTATCCCATTGGCTAACTCTCTCCACCTGCTCCCTTATGGCTCAGAGGGACAAACCTTGGAAGCTCTAGACCAGAACTAAACTGCCCATCCACCTACAACAATATAGACATCTTCGTAACCTTAGTAAAAAAGCCATTACCAATGACCAGAGAAACTATTACTCAAATCCTCCCAAAACACACCTATATAACCCTAAGAAATTCTAGCATATGATTAACCAAATCCTTCATCCAGGCAAGCCCTCCACTCCCAACCTAGCCCCACTAATACTCCCCTCCAAATCGCTACGGACTTTAACTCTTACTTTATAGATTCCATTAGTAAACTAACTAACCATCCTAACTCTGCCACCACACCACCCTCCTATACCCTCTAACAAAACCTTGCTCTCCCTCAACAGATGGTCTCCCTCCTCTCTTTCTCCAGTTAGATGCCAACTCCTTAGCCCTACTCATCTCTATTCTCATTAACCAATTCATTATTGAAACCAAAGTCCCAGCCATGTGTAAAAAGTTCTACGCCCTACCTATCCATAAAGGAGGCAGCTCTACCGCACTATCCAACTTTAGACCCATAGCAATTCTATCACCCCTGTTTAACATCTTGGAAAAATGTGTACACAAACAAATCCAACAATACCCCATACAAGAAAACCTAATCACCCCCCCACCCAACATGGCTTTCTCCTTGGTTATAGTACCTCTACTGTTCTCATCTCCTTCATAAACACCATCTCACAAGCCAGATACCAGAATAAACTAGTCTCTTGCCTCTTTCTTGACCTCTCAAAGGCATTCGAAACCGTCTCCCACCCCCGCCTCTTAGATAAACTCTCTGAACTAAACCTGTCTACCCCCTACTATCTCCTGGTTCTCTAGCTACCTCAGCAACCATTTTCAGTCTGTCAAATGGAGCTCTGTTATCTCCCCCAAAATCCCTATACAGATGGGAGTACCACAAGGGTCAATTCTAGGACCACTGCTGTTTAATATTTTTAATAATCAATTATCTACCTCTACCCCACACTCATTACTAGTGCAGTATGCGGATGTATCTACATCTACCCCACACTCATCAGTAGTGCAGTAAGCGGATGTATCTACATCTACCCCACACTCATCACTAGTGCAGTATGCGGATGTATCTTCATCTACCCCACACTCATTACTAGTGCAGTATGTGGATGACTCCACAGTCATCACCATTACTGATACCCTCCCCGAGCTCCCTACAGTCATCACTAGTGCAGTATGCAGAGCTCCCTACAGTCATCACTAGTGCAGTATGCAGATGACTCCACTGTCATCACCATTGCTAGTACCCTCCCCGAGCTCCCTACAGTTATCACTAGTGAGTATGCGGGTGTATCTACCTCCACCCCACACTCATCATTAGTGCAGTATGCATATGACTCCACAGTTATCACCATTGCTGATACCCTCCTTGAGCTGCCTACACTCATCACTAGTGCAGTATGCGGATGACTCCACTGTCATCACCATTGCTGATACCCTCCCTGAGTTCCCTGCAGTCATCACTAGTGCAGTATGCGGATGATCCCACAGTTATCACCATTGCTGATACCCTCCTTGAGCTGCCTACACTCATCACTAGTGCAGTATGCGGATGACTCCACTGTCATCACCATTGCTGATAACCTCCCCTGAGCTCCATACTACAACACAGAACTCCTCCTTGTCTATTGAAAAGTGATTCAACCAAAACCATTTAATCTTAAACCCAAAGAAGACTGAACTCTTACTCTTCGTACCAAAAACAGTCCCACCTGAAACCATCCTTCACCATCACTTCCCACAATAACACACCCATCACAGTGGGAAGCCATACCAAACTACTTGGGGTCATTATTGATGACCAGCTAAAATTTGACGTGCATGTACTAAGTAACATTAAGAAAACACATCAAAAACTTGGTCTCCTTTATAGAAACAAACACTTTCTTTCCAGTAAAGCTAAGACAGCCCTATCACATATGCTTACCTATTACCAGCCCTTCTCTGTGGCTCTGACATACTGACCAACTTACAGACCTCACTTATTTCTAAACTAGAGTCCACTTACAATAAGGTAGCTAACTTTTCTGCTGAACTGCCATACTCCTCTCATCACTGCTTAGCACTCAGAAAATTGAACGGGTTAGAATTCCTCCAAAACCTTCTCCTCTCTCAGCTTCAGATAATTCATTTTATTCTATACCAGCCCACCTTCTGCCCCAGCATCATATCTACTATCTCCTCCTACACCCCCCAGGAAGAACACTCCGGAGCTCTGGCCAACATCTCCTTTCCATTCACAAACCCAAGATCAGCATAGGAAAAAAAAACTTTATAGCTGTTACCCTGCTGAGAACTGGAATAAACTTTCACTTGACATTAGACACATTAGATCCAAACTCCATTTCAGAAAGGCTGTAAAACAATCACTTAAGCAATAATAAACTATGTCAGTGTTATCTCCCCCCTGACTTTCCCATCTCCTCTCAGCCTCTCTCTTTTCTCCTACACCTGTGCAACCCAACTTTCTTCCTAAATTTCTGTCTTTCAACTCAGCACTCCTACATTCCTGTCTCTCTACCTTACACCCACATTCTTGTGAAATCTTTCTTACCTGCCCACTTCTCTCCCATTATGGCTATTTTAATCTGTACTGATGTCTAAGGATGTAAACTTATATTACTCTACCCTACTCTGCACTGTACCTACTGTGCTTTGCCTTGACTTAAATGTACATTTTATCTGTTCTACTTTTTACTCTCCACTGTAACTACTGTGCTTGCTGATATGTAGAGTTTAATTGCTACTCATGTTAAACCCACTATTTTGCATATCACTTTTGGAGACTTTGTATAATTAGCTATGTACTATGCCTACTTAATTTTATGTATTAACTGTGCAACTTTTCTCCCTGGGTCTCCACTGAAAAAGGGCTCTGACCCAGCTGGACCAACCCGGTCAACAAATGTCAAATAAATAAATAAATAAGAACTCCATTGTCTTCTGTTGGACAAGGTCTTTTGAAACTATAGATCTTATTTAACTCCAAGTCTTTTAATATGTCTAGCCAGATACATGACAAAGGGTGCATTATGTTCTACAATAAGGCTGCTTTTAATATGTCTAGCCAGATACATGACAAAGGGTGCATTATGTTCTACAATAAGGCTGCTTTTAATATGTCTAGCCAGATACATGACAAAGGGTGCATTATGTTCTACAATAAGGCTGATTAGGGCAGAATATATAGAACAAGACTTCATTGGTTTTAGAAGTGATACTCTTGGTAGTTAGTTGTGAAATGCAGAAGGATTTCCTAGCCACAGCGATCTTGTGATGGTCAAAGTAGAGGGAGTCATCAGCCCATGTGCCTAGATCTCTGCTCCTGGATCACTGATTCTTATGCTATAGAGGAGCTTTCAGGGCACTAGGATGTAGTGTGTTTCCGCTTCTTGAAGGGGTAATGCTACACTTCTTAGCATGTAGTCTGAGCCCTTTTTTAGTGCATTAGGAATTGACTTTAATTAGGTTTGAGGGCTATATGTATCCAAATGAAATTTAAAACAACATCCAACTTGCTGTCATCAGTAATCTTTGATAACTAGAGATCACAGTTATCAATTTGGAGATCTAACAAAAGATGACAAACAGAAGACCCCCAGTACAGATCCCTGGGAGATACTACTGGTGATCGTCTGGCTGTCTGAGGAGGTGTCACCCACTTGGACAATGTGCATTTTGTCCTTAAGCCATTTGAATATTCATCTTGCCACATACAGATGTAGTTTTAAGATCATCATCTTATAAACAATTCCCTCATTTGGTATCATTTGCCTTGGCCAAATCGAGTTAGGTAGCATGAACAGTGTTAGCACTGCCAACCACCTGGATAACCTTCTCAAAGAAGCTAAAGAAGCTAACAAGCTTCAACATGTTGGACCTGCCCTGTACAAATCGGAATTACTGTAAGTCTAGCTAAGTCAACTTTATTGATGTAATACTCTATGAGGTCAGTGGTGACATGGTCTATGGCTATACAGACAGGACTCATAAGGCAGACGGGCCTGTAGTTCCTGTGGTCCATGGTGGGTATGCCCTTATGGAGGTGCATTACTACACTAGTATTCAGGAGTATAACCTGTAGCAGGACTTGAGGAAAAAACTGTCTTACACTTATTGAAGGTTTACCAGTGGAAAAGTGAAGCAAACAAAGAAAAAGACCTCTGGTATTCCGCCACAGCAAAAATCCACCACAATAGAGTCCTGTGTCAAACAGCAAGCAAATTTAATGAAAAAAGTAAAAACAACATTAAAATTCCATAGTGATAAAATGATAAGCGCTTTTGGCTATTTAGCCTTCTTCAGATCTTTATCTTTTCGTAGCAATGCTTAATATTTATACTAAAAACTAACCAATAAGGTTTAAAATCAATTGACTTCTAAACCAATCATGTCAATTCATTCTTATTCTTTATTAGAATATCCAGTAATCTTTCTTTGCACTACTAAGAAGCCAATAGCTATAATTTAAAATTGGCACCAGAAATATGCTAATATACTATGTTGGCCCATCTACTTCAGCTATATGCTAATATGCACTTCTCTACCTAGTTTTTTACTGGCTATAAATTCCGAATGTATCATTCCAATAGATTTAGTTTTACATAGCTTCCCTGTTTCCACTTTGCTGCCATCCAGTGGCCAAAGTGTAATACTAGCTTTTTAGAGATTTTTCAGAAGCATTTGTTTCCATTATTTTTATTATTGCATGGCTTCCCTGTTTCTACTTTGCTGCCATCCAGTGGCCAAAGTGTAATACTAGCTTTTTAAAGATTTTTCAAAAGCATTTGTTTCCATTAATTTTTATTTTTCTTTGTTTGTCATATATAAACTTACTATAATTAACTTTAACTAACAGGTCGCCTTTCTGGAATTTTTATATATATAATCTTCTTTTACAGTTATCTACTTCTAAAGATATACAAAACAATTCTTATCTATGACTACCAAACTATTAAAATATTACTGACACAGCCAAAAGCATGGTCACTATGTCAACTCTGCTTCCGTCAGCACAGAAATGCATAACTGCACATTACAATTTTATATCCTTTTACTACATAAATAGGGAGTCCATTATTCACTAAATAATCTCTAGATATATAAATATATGGAATAACGTCCCTATTCACTGCCTTGATAGAAAACAATGTCCAAATATACCTGTTGTAAAACTATCACTATTATGAAGCGAGAACATGCACACATCCTTAGTGAAAAGCAATATTCAGATCTAAAGTGCTTTCCATATCAGAATTAATAAATATGTATTTAATAGCTGAATATTATGATACTTATTAAACTTGTTAATATGCTTATTTTGTATTTGATGAACCTAACAAAACTAAAATATATACATTATTATGTCATAATGTCAGCTAAAAGAAAAAAAAATGAATAAAATGTTAGTTTGATCTAAATAAACATGAATAAATTGTAAGTCTAGTGATTCTGAGTTGTAATAGTATTCCTTCTAGTTTTTAATATAGGTTTCAATGGAACTATAGTGCTTAGTCCAGGGGGACGAATTGTTCTCATATTAATTATCCAAGATATTTCACGTAATTCAGTTCGATTATGGACATCTCCTCCTCTATTGGTCTGGATAACAGTTTCAATTGCTTTAAAAAGGAAGGAATGAGTCAGATGTTGTGTTATATGCACTGCTAGTGCATTGTTTGGTTCCTTTTGTCGTACATCTCTTAAGTGTCGTAGTATATGATCTTTAAGCTTCTGATCTGTCTTGCTTATGTAAAAAGCATTACATTAATGGCAAGTGGCCAAATACACTAGATGTGCTGTGGTGCAATCAGCATATACATTGAAGTGATATTGTTTATTTCCATAAGTGGAGACAAAGACATTTGAACTGTCAATGTAAGGGCAGGTTTTACATCTATTACATTTAAAAGTGCCCTTCTGTCTGAACGTATATTTTGTGTGGTGGTACCATCTCTATTGCATAGGAGTCTTTTCAAATTTTTCTTGTTTTTATACTGAAATCTCGGTTGCTCTCATACTATATGTTTAATTTTCTCATCCATTGTTAATATTGACCAATGTTTTCTTATTATAGCACATATCTGTTTATTGTCTGAACTATAAGTTAACAGACAATTTAACTGTAGAATGTGGTTATCAGAAACAACGCCTTGCTGTGAAGAAGTGTTCTTGGAGAAATAAGGTTGGCCTCTGCCTTTCCTTATTTCCTGAAAATTTTGTTTGAGTCTTACATTTTTATCTGAGTAGGACCTTTCCTTAAGGTATTTCCATACTTTGCATTGTTCTTCAATAAATTCCTCATCTTTAGTGCATAATCTAGATGCCCGTAGGACTTGATTTTTCATAGATGTTTTTAAAAATATGTCCAGGGTGCATACTTTGTTTGTGTAAATAATGGTTTCTCCAGGTATCTTTCCTATGGATGCTTGTATTTATAGGTTCATAGGTTCATAGGTTCATACTAGGCTATCTGCCCTAGGGCATTTATAAGCCTAGCCAGAGTGTGTGTGGCTTTCACCACCCCTTAGGATGAGAATACTCCATTGGTCCAGTGTGCCTCTCCTCTCAGTGATACCTGAGGTTCCCGGGGGTCTCCTCTATATCCGAGTTCGTCGTGTTCTTGCTCGGTGAACAGAGTCAGTGAGATTTCTACTCACAGCCTGCAGATTTCTGTTGCATATCTGGGTTGGACTCTGGGTCTGTTCATACAGATCCAACACTGGTTATTGATTTTGTCGATGAAGAGTGTAAGTCTCTCTGGAGTGTGGCTCTGCATAATTTGGACATTTTTGAGGTTCTTTATCCTTTTAATTTTGGGTTGGATGGGGTCTTTTCCCAGACCTGGACAGTGTCTGGTAAGGTACATTGCGACTGCTGTGAGTGCACTCAATCATTGGTCTGATAAGTGAAGAGTACAGGGGAGCCTCCTTTTGGGAGGGTGAGGACTTTTGCATCCTCATGATCAGGTGGGCAATGGGGAAGGTCTTCCTAACCACTTTGGCAATGTGGTCTGATAAAGAGGTTACTGTCAACTTGGGTCCCAGGTCCCTGATAACTTCTTCCGTGTTTAATGGATTGGGGTGATTATGGTAGAAGAGGTCTTCGTGTCTTTTTAGTCAAAGGGTATGTAGAGGTTTTTTTCAACTTGGGTCCCCAGGTCCTGGTTACTTTCTTCCCCCATTTGTTTAATGGATTACCACTTATGTGGTATTTGAGGTTCTTGTTAAGGCCATGTGTGTGGTTTCATTTTTGGCATTAATGAAGGCCACCCAGCTCGCTCTGTATCATGGCTGCACAGAGACCAGACTGGAGATGTCTGTGTGGGATGGAGTGTTGTCAGCCATTGCCCAGTTTATGTTTGCATCTGCAACAGAATCCTTCACATGGCAAGCATGTTTGCCCTATGTCTGCCCTTACTTCAACAGGACAAATCTGAGCCAGAGGGGGGACATATGGGTTTAACTGGAAGTCTGACATGGCACCAGCAACTCCTAACCCTGTGTTCTGTCCAACGCTTGTTTTGCTGGTGAGCTTTGCTGTATGAACAGCCATTGTGCTCAATGGCTTTCTTACATACTTGAGTGAAAAGCTGTATCGGATGCAAGAGTGGGATCAAGGTCCTTAGTGAACCCAAAGGGTAATTAGAATGTGTTGCTAGGTCCCCCCGAAAAAATTTTTAAAGTTTTTGAGTGGATCCCTGCCGCGCAGTGCAAGGCAGGTCTCACAAGCTTATGGGGTGGTATTAGGTGGGATCCATTTATGGGTTCAATTTGTGGGCATTTACCGCGCTTTGCCATCATCTCTCGTCAAGCTTGTATGCCTTGCGTGAAGGGGTAGAGCGGTATTTTGTGGGTCGTGCAGGTTTAGTTTGTCCTGAGTGGGACGTAGCACACAGCCAGGGACAAGGCTTTTGTCCCATTGATGCTGTGTAAGGCTAAGATCAAACACAGCCCTTATGTGTGGGTTTAGTTCGTGTTGAGGAGGCTAGACTTGGAGGGGACACCGTTGCTTTAGATTGAGTTTGGGGAGCTTTATTGGCAGATGGAACCTGATTTGCTTGGTGGGATGGGAGGCTCTCCTTTTGGGGGGGGAGGAGAATTTTGCACTTCTGAGGATGAGAGGGAGTGATGCAATGTCTGTGGTTTCTAACATAGCTAATCTCTGGTGGTTTAATTTCTTTTTATATCATTTGTTTTCCTTCTCAAAACATCTGGGGTTTCCTGTTTATGATCTACTTTGGTGTCAGAGTTTTTTATGATTTTCTTTTTTGTGTGATTAGCGATTTTTTTTCTTTGAGTTTGCCTAGTTTGACTTAATATTGATTTGAAAGAGATTGAGTAGAGAATTTTATGTCCTTTCCGAGCTTTTTCCTCTTTTGGTTATTAGCTTTTATGGCTTGTTCCACATTTGCGGAGTTATTTTGTTTGGTCTTGTAATCTTTTCTTAGAGCCTTTTGGAGAAAAGGGGAATTCCTGGAGGTGCTCGTGAAAGCATTTGTAAGGGTTTCAGGTTGGGGTAAAGAGTTCCACCTGCTGGTTTTTTGAGGGGGCCACTTGTTCCACTGGCTGTGGCAATTGGTTTGAGAGGGTCTGATCTTACTTTTTGGTCTGATCTGTTCTTCGGGACTGGTACCCTCCTGTGTGGATTATTTTATCCTGATCTCTCACAGATCAGGATATATTTGTGGTCTGATCTCCTTTGTCCCCATGTTTGTGATGACAAGGTCCCCCATGTTTGTGATGATCAGGCTTAGTAGGTTTTCTCTTGTGAGTTCCATTGATGTTGAGTTTATGAACTTTATGTATGTTTTTGCTAAGCATTTTGGGCTAGGGTGTTGGGGCCTTGTAATGTGTTCAGTCTATGTTTGGGCCAGTTAAGTCTTGTTTGGATGATTGTTTACTGAGAGTGGCATGTTTAAGGCTGTGTGATTTTGTGCTATGTGAGAAGAGTGAGACTATAGTTAATTGCACCTATGGGGCATCCTACCAGGTTATTTGCATGGTTAATTGCACCTGGATGGTCTCCGCCGGGGCCCTGGAGGCCACTTCTTTATGGATGAATATATTCCTTTGGGATGATTTTATCCTCCTTTGTATAACCTGATCCGGAATGGGCGATATATGTTATTCTGAAATAGTCAGGATTCTTTCTCAGGACTGACCAGGAGCCCAGAACCAGGAGGGCAGAGATCACATGGCATGCATGAGGAGGGCTTTGAGGGCATTGATCTTGAGTTTTTTGAGTTTAGGACTGGTATTGATTCTTGGGCGTTTCCTTTTTCATTTTTTTTTTGCTTTAAAAAAGGCATTTGATGGGTGCCCTAAAAAAGCCACTGAAGGGGTGGCACCAGGGTGACAGGTGCAAGCCAATATCCCGAAGCCCAGGCAAGCACGTCCCTTGTCAGCCTTCGTTAGCAGTATGTTGTCTCATCATGAATCCCAGGCAGACAGACATTTTATCGATTAGAATGACACCAGTATCGTAGTATTGTTATTGAAATGATGGCTTGGGCCTGTTAACTGGCAGAGGTCTGAGGTAGTGTAGGATGCTGCTCGGTGGTCAGGATAGGCCTGAGGTACATTCTCTCAGAGCTCCTAATATAACACGTCATGTGGTCAGGGAGATGCGTCTCAGGTCGTTCACACCGGCATGGACTGCGACTGGTCAGCCTGCGTACTTGCTGGCTGTGTGCTTCTCCTTGCGTTACTGATCTTCTCCTTGTTCAGTCTGGTGAGTGGGGCGTCAATGTGTCTGACTATGGAGTCACGTCTGGGGAGTCTGACTGGCTGTCACCTATAACACTGTTAAGCTGACTGTCTGGCACACACTTTTGTTGCAGGGCTGTGATCTTTGCTTACAACATGCTTGAAGTGGCATCTTTGGATGTCTTGAGTGTGGCTTGATGTGCTTTGGTAGATGCTTTTTTGATCTCTTTTTTTTGTAGATTGTTTGTGTTTGTTGTGTCTTTGTGTGTTTATGTTTTTGTTTCAGGTTGTGCAGGTGTGATTTCTCTGTGGGTTTGTGGGTTCTCCTCAGTCTCTGGTCCTTCTCCTCCTGTCCAGTTTGGCCATATAGTTGTTGGCTATATAGTTATAGTTGCTCACATGTATTTGGGTTCTGGTTGTCTCTGTTTGTGGGAGTGGGAGGCAATTGGGTTGTCTGTGGCATGACTCAATTTCACCATCTGAGGAGATACAGTGACCAACTGAACAGGAGGACACACTAGAAAAAAGAAAAAAAGTTTGCTGTGAAACTGAGTCAGAAGGGACCTAATGGATACAGGTATGGGAAATAGAACTGGGCTAGATTCTGTCTTGTAGTGTAGTGTAGTACTTTGTTATATATACAAGTATTTAACCTAAAATAGGAGCAAGTGCTGAGCTAGCTTTATAAAAAATGAAAAAGCAAGTGAGCTTGCCTTTGAGGGAGAGGGATAGAAGACTGTTTAGATTGAAATTAAAAAAGTTCTAAAGGGAAAAATGAAAAGCATGAACTTGGAGCCGAAATAATTTAACCTTGTTTAACGCTGCCTGTGCTGCCCGATGGTGCTCTATGGGCAACTCACTAAATCTAAAGCAGCGTTAAAGCCGGGCTTTATATAGCAGGGGTTGAAACCTTAAGATCTAGGTGGACTTTTACATACAAAAAATCTATTTCTTGATATGATGAACTTGCTTTGAATATAAGAAAATTAGTACTTCCATTGATGTTATCAACATAGCTATTCAGCTCTTCCATCTTTCCTTGCCATAAGATAAAGACGTCATCAACAAAACGATCATAGTATAGTTGATGTGGGAGCCATATGTTATTTTCCGAGAAGATGGTTTCTTGCTCCCATTCTGCTAATACCAAGTTTGAATAACTATTAGCACATGGCGTACCCATGGCTACTCCCCATGTTTGTAAATAGAAGTCTTCTCCATAGATAAAGATGTTGTTTTCTAGAACAAGTTCTAGCAGAGCACATGTTGGATCTGCTGCTATATTGTGTCTTCATAGGAAAGTATTAATAGCATGCAAACCATAGTCATTAGGAATAACAATCATATTAACAAGTTTAACAAGTATAATATTCAGCTATTAAATTCATATTTATTAATTCTGATATGGAAAGCACTTTAGATCTGAATATTGCTTTTCACTAAGGATGTGTGCATGTTCTCGCTTCATAATAGTGATAGTTTTACAACAGGTATATTTGGACATTGTTTTCTATCAAGGTAGTGAATAGGGACATTATTCCATATATTTATATATCTAGAGATTATTTAGTGAATAATAGACTCCCTATTTATGTAGTAAAAGGATATACAATTGTAATGTGCAGTTATGCATTTCTCTGCTGACGGAAGCAAAGTTGACATATGGACCATGCTTTTGGCTGTGTCAGTAATATTTTAATAGTTTGGTAGTCATAGATAAGAATTGTTTTGTATATCTGGAGAAGTAGATAACTGTAAAAGAAGATTATATATATATATATAAAAATTCCAGAAAGGCGACCTGTTAGTTAAAGTTAATTATAGTAAGTTTATATATGACAAACAAAGAAAAATAAAAATTAATGGAAACAAATGCTTTTGAAAAATCTTTAAAAAGCTAGTATTAAACTTTGGCCACTGGATGGCAGTAAAGTGGAAACAGGGAAGCTATGTAAAACTAAATCTATTGGAATGATACATTTGGCATTTATAGCCAGTAAATTACTAGGCAGAGAAGTGCATATTAGCATATAGCCGAAGTAGGATGGGCCAACATAGTATATTAGCATATTTTTGGCTCCAATTTTAAATTATAGCTATTGGCTACTTAGTAGTGCAAAGAAAGATTACTGGATATTCTAATAAAGAATAAGAATGAATTGACATGATTGGTTTAGAAGTCAATTGATTTTAAACCTTGTTGGTTAATTTTTAGTATAAATATTAAGCATTGCTACGAAAAGATAAAGATCTGAAGAAGGCTAAATAGCCAAAAGCGCTTATCGTTTTATCACTATGTAATTTTAATGCTGTTTTTACTTTTTTCATTAACTTTGCTTGCTGTTTGACACAGGACTGTATCTTAGTGGATTTTTGCTCTGGTGAAATACCAGAGGTCTTTTTCTTTGTAGCAGGACTTGGGTTAAACATTTTGAGGAGGGGATCAATGAGTTCCTACATAGCACTGTTTATAACACAACTCAGTATGTTGTATGGACCATGGATGGAGTGTTCCTGGACTTTGACCACTCTAACCCCATGTTCCTTAGAGTGTGGCTACTCATTTCTGGTGCATTTCCAGGGGAGACATTTGCTACAAATATGATGGACAGTATGTCTGCAGTGTCTTTTGGGCTTGAGTGGAAAGTTCCATTATGTAGAAGCTTGGAGCACAACTGAGGGATATTTCTTAATTTTCTAACATAACTTGCAACTGACTTTTAGTTATCCTTTGCTTCAGTTGCTAGCTTAAGTCATGTGATGTGTTTCACTGGTATTTATAGTTGCGTTCAGTTTCTTTGATGAGGTGTTTAATACTATTTTGGTTCTGTGAGGATCTAGCCCTATAAGGTTGTTTGAGTTTCTTCCCTCTCTTAAACAGTTTAATTTCTAGTACACTGGGGTGGTTTAGTTTTGAAATTTTCACCCTATTTGTTTTTAGAAGAGATTGCTAGGTCAATACATTTATCTGAATCGGCGTAAAAATCATTTGTACAACTGGCTACATATGGAGTTGAAATTGATACATTTGGAGAGTTCATCATGCAGTTGTATGAGGTTGGTGTTTTTGAAGTCTTTAAAGAGGCTGGTATTTGCAACTGAGAGTGTGGAATATTTAAAAGTAAAGCTAACCAGATTATGGTCAAACTTTATTAATGATAGACCCGGCCATGTTTGTGAGTACTTAAGTCAAGAAAGTTTACTTCTCTGGTCAGTTTGAGGACAAGCTGATCTAGGGCTTCTTTATTTATTTGCTGTTTATTATTTATTTATTATTATCTGTATTTGAATTTTTTATGTATCTCTTGGAGCTTTTCTCCCTGGGCCTCTACTGAAAATGGACATGTATCCAGCTAGACTAGCCCGGTGAACAAATGTAAAATAAAATAAAAATAAAATAAATAAATAAATTATTTACTCAGTCCAAGAATCCCTGAGGGTTGTTTGCAGATATCCGTTTTGAAGAGTGATTTTCCCCAGTATGTATACTTACACTCCACCATCATTGGTGCTGGACCTGAAGGGCATAGTGGGCACAAAGGCCAGGCACAGAAAGGATGCTCTTTATCAATTTGAAGCATGCCTCAGTAACAACACAGACATGAATGTGTTCCAAATGCTAAAATGCCTCAAGTTCAGGCAGTTTGTTGTTAAGGCTCCTTGCATTGAATTAGGGCCACCTTGATATCATGCATCTTGGGATTTGGTGTGTTTATCAGCTTGGGATAGTCATTAGATTAACTCTGCCTTAAGGACATAAGGAGGACGGCAACATCTTTGGCCAGTATGTAAAAACTGTTTGATATATTGTGAAGACTGCCTTTTGCAAAAAAAGTGTGAATGTCCATCATCTCACCCTAAGGTGATACATTCTGGATCTTTCTGTGTGTCTTGTTTAATCATAGCCTCACCTCAGGCTTTGTACCCACAGACTGGCGCACAGCTACACTCATCCCACTCCACAAGGAGGGATCCATTTTGGATCCTGAGAATTACTGTCCCATCTGTCTGATGAGCCTGATCTGCAAGGCCATGGAACATATTATCATGGAACTTATAAACAAAGACATTGGCAACCTTCAAACATTGGACCCCACCCAGTTTGGGTTTGTGAAGGGCTGATCTTGCCTCCTGAACCTGATTGACTTCTTCACATCAGTCTCCAGAGCCGTGGATGAGGGTAAGGTGGTTCACACAGCCTACTTGGACCTCACCAAGCCTTTTGTCACTATCCCCCACTCTGGAATCATAGATAAACTTACTAAGTTGGGCATTAATCCCTACATCACTCAATGGGTTGCAAACTGGTTTACTGACAGAACACACACTGTAAAAGTAGCCGACTCCAAATCTAGCTCCAGACAAGTGGTGTACCACAAGGTTCTGGAATGGGACCACTCTTGTTTGGCATCTACTTCTCTGAAGTATAGGCCAAAACTAAGGGACTCTGGCTTACAAAGTTCACAGATGACTACAAGTTGGGAGGCATTATTCAATCCCCAAATGATGTGGCTATACTACAAAAGGGCCTTACTGAAACAGATGCCTGGTGGCAGAGCCATGGGCTCAAGCTAAATGCCAAAAAATGTATAGTTGTCCCCTTTGGGAAAAAACATGCACCTGTGAACGACCATATAGGTGGTAGTACACTAAACACTGAAAGTGTGATAAGAGACCTAGGGACACAGGTGGACATTGGTCTCACCTTTGATAACCACATAGCCACAACAGTTAGAAAATCCTCATCACTAAGGGCTTTTCATCCAGAAAAAAAGGAGGTCATTGTCCCTCTGTACTCATCCCTCATTAGACCCATTATAGAATACAATGCCCTATTTGGTATGTACCTCACAATACATCTGCAACACCTAGAAAAGCCACAGAAATATTTCACAAAAAGAATCACAGGCCTAAAGCAGATGCCTTATGTTGACCGTCTAAAGAAACTCCAACTATATTCTGTCGCATATCGCCTACTCAGAGGCGATCTCTGCCTAACATACAAGGCCATGTCAAACCCAGAGTTGTTGGACATGCTACACTTAAAGAAATCCCAATCCTCCGAGCCACATTCTCTGGGGATCTTCACCTTGTCATCATGATGAATAGAACATGCTGGAGGGATAGGTTCCTGACCCAGAGACTCCCCATACTCTGGAATAGGCTACCCATACATGTCAGGCTGAGCACCTCAATGGCTGCCTTCAAGAATAACCTTGACAATTGGATGGGAGATAGGAAATTCACCCTGGGGATCACATCAGTAGCCCTGCTAGACAGGGGTCCAGGAACATAAATATTTGTGGGAAGCAATAGCCAGGGAATCGTTATGGCTAGGCTTGTATAGGCCCTAGGACTGATAGCCTAGTACCTACCTATGAACCTATGACACCAGCAATGTGGTTATTATTGTGAATTTAATTATCTTTTCTTTGTGATAAGCTCCAACATATGTTTCTGCAGGGTCCTAATGGCTTGTGTGAGATGCCGTTTACTTTTACATGGACTAAAATCATGTCATAGTCCTACTTCCAGGAGGAGACGGTGTTGATTACCCTAGTTATGTCAACTATCTTAGCTCCTGGGAGACACTTGACACCCTGTGCTTGCCCAGCATGGTGAGTGTGGAATCCATGTACCTAACAATCGAGTCACCAAAAACTAGGACAGTTTCAGTGGCTGAATTATGTCTACAAGACTTGGGGAAAGGTTTGCTGTTGATGACATTTTGATGTTGCTGTGAGGTATCTGGAGTAGGTATAATAAGGAGTTTATGCTGATGCCTCATCTTAACAGATGTAGGAGACTTGGGTAGAGGGTTTTTTTGGCATTAGCATGCAATATTTTTACATTGTTAGTGTAATACTATTGTATGTGCATGTCTGGAGGTTTGACATTGTGGTGATCATTGCAGGTGGTGGACTCAGAGACGGACTTCTCCAACCTGATGAAGTATTTGCACCTCTCACAGATGCTATCAGCAGTGCTGTGTAAGAGCTGCTTAATCATTGCTATCTGATCATTCTTGCTCTACCTTGACATTTCAAGTGCTAAAATGGCTGGGAATGTGAGGTAGAGAGTTTTGCTGCTCTATGATGCCCAGTACTGATGTATGAAAAGGCCTCAGTCAGGGGTGAAAAGGACTACAGAGACTTTAATACAATTAAATGATGTGGAGGAACAACAGAAATGCTTTTACAAAAGTTCTTTGGAGGGTAGAAATTCTGAAGTGATAGAGTTATCTTGATAGTTGTGTTTAAGTCCTAGTAAATCAGACTGTTTTACTCACATATATGCTGTTTCCCACAGCCATTACTGGCTATGCACAGCTCAGTGGAAATTGCTTTAATCCAGACCACTCCTGTGTTTGGTGCCTAAAGAAATGTAAAAGTACTGACTGTGGAGATAAATCGAGTTGCATGCCCTACTATCCACAGTGGGCTAGATTCATGAAACACCAAAGCCCAAAATAAAATGATCTGCCTGTAAAGCTACATAACTCATGTTTGTGACTACAATTCACAGGTAGGTAAAAACATCAAGTATCTGATTAGCTGTAGTAATAAGTCCACCTACATTTTCTGCTTTTTCCTATACTCCATAAGTGTATTTAACCTCACTTAGTTTATATTTTCCTCATGTAAATTGCTTGTATATTTGATTTGGCACATTGTATTAAGTTTTAATTATATTAACTAAATAGTGTGTTTAATTGTAGACATTGATGGTTTATTTATTAGTTTAATAGTAAGTGTATTAAACAGGTATGAACTCAAATGCTGCCCTCTGTCTGTTGAATCACAGCACACTCTTGTGTGACTATGTACATATTTAGCATTTTGTTTATTGTAAAGAATGACAGCAACAGAGGTTTAGGTATGTGTTATCATTCAGACTGATTGCAAAATTACTGTAACACAGTGATGAGGGTGCTGGTAGAGACTTTAACCCCCTTGGAATATAGTGTCTGTGTGTAATATAACCTTAGATGAGTTTCAGTTACTGCCTGTAAGATTCCACTAGTGCACACACTGATCCAGTCTGAGGGGGCTACTGCCCTGATTGCACTCAGTAGTTTACAATGATCCAATCTGAGGGGGCTACAGTCCTGATTGCACTCACTAGTGTGCACTGATCCAGTCTGAGGGGGCTACAGTCCTGATTGGACTCACTAGTGTGCACTGATCCAGTCTGCAGAGGCTACAGTCCTGATTGCACTCACTAGTGCACACTGATCGAGTCTGAGGGGGCTACAGTCCTGATTGCATTCACTAGTGTGCACTGACACAGCCTGAGGGGGCTACAGTCCTGATTGCACTCACTAGTGCACACTGATGCAGTTTGAGGGGGTGACAGTCCTGATTGCATTCAATAGTGTGCATTGACACAGCCTGAGGGGGCTGCAGTCCTGAATGCACTCACTAGTGCACACTGATCCAGTCTGATGGGGCTACAGTCCTGATTGCACTCACTAGTGTGCACTGATGTATTCTGAGGGGGCTACAGTCCTGATTGCACTCACTAGTACACACTGATGCAGTTTGAGGGGGCTACAGTCCTGATTGCATTCACTAGTGTGCACTGATACAGCCTGAGGGGGCTACAGTCCTGATTGCACTCACTAGTGTACATTGATCCAGTCTGCAGGGGCTACAGTCCTGATTGCACTCACCAATGCACACTGATGCATTCTGAAGGGACTACAGTCCTGATTACACTCACTAGTGTGCACTGATGCAGTCTGAGGGGCTACAGTCCTGATTGCACTCACTAGTGTGCACTGATCCAGTCTGAGGGGGCTACAGTCCTGATTGCACTCAGTAGTTTACAATGAACCAGTCTGAGGGGGCTACAGTCCTGCTTGCACTCACTAGTGTGCACTGATGCAGTCTGAGGGGGCTAAAGTCCTTATTGGACTCACTTTTGTGCACTGATCCAGTCTGCAGAGACTACAGTCCTGATTGCACTCACTAGTGCACACTGATCCAGTCTGAGCGTGAACACTGATGCATTCTGAGGGGGCCACAGTCCTGATTGCATTCACTAGTGCACACTGATCAAGTCTGAGGGGGCTACAGTCCTGATTGCACTCACTAGTGTGCACTGATGCAGTCTGAGGGAGCTACAGTCCTGAATGCACTCAATAGTGCACACTGATCCAGTCTGATGGGGCTACAGTCCTGATTGCACTCACTAGTGTGCACTGATGCATTCTGAGGGGGCTACAGTCCTGATTGCACTCACTAGTGCACACTGATGCAGTTTGAGGTGGCTATACTTCTGATTGCATTCACTAGTGTGCACTGATACAGCCTGAGGGGGCTACAGCCCTGATTGCACTCACTAGTGCATACTGATCCAGTCTGAGGGAGCTACAGTCATGATTACATGAACTAGTCGGCACTGATGCAGTCTGAGGGGGCTACAGTCCTGATTGCACTCACTAGTGCACACTGATCCAGTCTGAAGGGGCTACAATCCTGATTGCACTCACTGGTGCACACTGATGCATTCTGTGGTGGCTAAAGTCCTGTTTACACTCACTAGTGCACACTGATCCAGTCTGAGGGGGCTACAATCCTGATTGCACTCACTAGTGCATACTGATGCATTCTGAGGTGAGTAAAGTCCTGATTGCACTCACTAGTGCGCACTGATCCAGTCTGAGGGGGCTACAGCCCTGATTGCACTCACTAGTGTGCACTGATGCAGTCTGAGAGGGCCACAGTCCTGATTGCATTCACTAGTGCACACTGATCCAGTCTGCAGGGGCTACAGTCCTGGTTGCACTCACTAGTGCACACTGATGCATTCTGAGTGGGCTACAGTCCTGATTGCACTCACTGGTGTGCACTGATCCAGTCTGAGGGGGCTACAGTCCTGATTGCACTCACTAGTGCATACTGATGCATTCTGAAGGGGCCACAGTCCTGATTGCACTCCCTAGTGCACACTGATCACATCTGAGGGGGCTACAGTCCTGATTGCACTCACTATTGTGCACTGATGCAGTCTGAGGGGGCTACAGTCCTGAATGCACTCAATAGTGCACACTGATCCAGTCTGATGGGGCTACAGTCCTGATTTCACTCACTAGTGTGCACTGATGCATTCTGAGGGGGCTACAGTCCTGATTGCACTCACTAGTGCACACTGATGCAGTTTGAGGGGGCTACACCCCTGATTGCATTCACTAGTGTGCACTGACACAGCCTGAGGGAGCTACAGCCCTGATTGCACTCAATAGTGTGCACTAATCCAGTCTGCAGGGACTACAGTCCTGATTGCACTCACTAGTGCACACTGATGCATTCTGAGGGGACTACAGTCCTGATTGCATGCACTAGTGTGCACTGATGCAGTCTGAGGGGGCTACAGTCCTGATTGCACTAACTAGTGAATACTGATCCAGTCTGAGGGAGCTACAGTCATGATTACACTAACTAGTGGGCACTGATGCAGTCTGAGGGGGCTACAGTCCTGATTGCACTCACTAGTGCACACTGATCCAGTCTGAGGGGGCTACAATCCTGATTGCACTCACTAGTGCATACTGATGCATTCTGAGGTGAGTAAAGTCCTGGTTGTACTCACTAGTGCACACTGATCGAGTCTGAGGAGGCTACAGCCCTGATTGCACTCACTAGTGTGCACTGATGCAGTCTGAGGGGGCCACAGTCTGGATTGTATTCACTAGTGCACACTGATCCAGTCTGCAGGGGCTACAGTTCTGGTTGCACTCACTAGTGCACACTGATGCATTCTGAGGGGGTTACAGTCCTGATTGCACTCACTAGTATGCACTGATCCAGTCTGAGGGGGCTACAGTCCGGATTGCACTCACTAGTGTGCACTGATCCAGCCTGAGGGTGATACAGTCCTGATTGCACTAACTAGTGTGTACTGATGCAATCTGAGGGGGCTACAGTCCTGATTCCATTCACTAGTGCACACTGATCCAGTCTTCAGGGGCTACAGTCCTGATTGCATTCACTAGTGCACACTGATGCATTCTGAGGGGGCTACATTCCTGATTACACTCACTAGTGCACACTGATGCATTCTGAGGGGGCTACAGTCCTGATTGCACTCACTAGTGCACACTGATGCAGTTTGAGGGGGCTACAGTCCTGATTGCACTCACTGGTGCACACTGATCCAGTCTGAATGGGCTACAGTCCTGATTGCACTCAGTAGTTTACAATGAACAAGTCTGAGGGGACTACAGTCCTGATTGCACTCACTGGTGTGCTCTGATCCAGTCTGAGGGGGCTAAAGTCCTGATTGGACTCACTAGTGTGCACTGATCCAGTCTGCAGAGGCTACAGTCCTGATTGCACTCACTAGTGCACACTGATCCAGTCTGAGGAGGCTGCAGTCCTGATTGCACTCACCAGTGCACACTGATGCATTCTGAGGGGTCCACAGTCCTGATTGCACTCACTAGTGCACACTGATCAAGTCTGAGGGGGCTATAGTCCTAATTGCACTCACTAGTGTGCACTGATGCAGTCTGAGGGGGCTACAGTCCTGAATGCACTCAATAGTGCACACTGATCCAGTCTTAAGGGGGTACAATCCTGATTGCACTCACTGGTGCACACTGATGCATTCTGAGGTGGCTAAAGTCCTGATTGCACTCACTAGTGCACATTGATCCAGTCTGAGGGGGCTACAATCCTGATTGCACTCACTAGTGCATACTGATGCATTCTGAGGTGAGTAAAGTCCTGATTGCACTCACTAGTGAACACTGATCCAGTCTGAGGGGGCTACAGTCCTGATTGCACTTACTAGCATGTATTGATCCAGTATGAGGGGGATTACAGTCCTGATTGCACTCACTAGTGCACACTGATGCAGTCTGAGGGGGCTACAGTCCTGATTGCACTCACTAGTGTGCACAGATGAAGTCTGAGGAGGATAAAGTCCTGATTGCACTCACTAGTGCACACTGATCCAGTCTGAGGAGGCTACAGTCCTGATTGCACTTACTAGTGTACACTGATCCAGTCTGCAGAGGCTACAGTCCTGATTGCATTCACTAGTGCGCACTGATCCAGTCTGAGGGGGCTACAGTCCTGATTGCAGTCACGAGTGCACACTGATGCAGTCTGAGGGTGCCACAGTCCTGATTGCACTCACTAGTACACACTAATGCAGTCTGAGGGGGCTACAGTCCTGATTGCACTCACTAGTGTGCATTGATCCAGTCTGGTGGGGCTACAGTCCTGATTGCACTCACTAGTGCACATTGATCCAGTCTGGTGGGGCTATAGTCCTGATTGCACTCACTAGTGAGCACTGATCCAGTCTGCAGGGGCTACAGTACTGATTCACTCACTAGTGCACACTGATGCATTCTGAGGGGGCTACAGTCCTGATTGAACTCACTAGTGTGCACACTGATCTAGTTTGAGGGGGATAAAGTCCTGATTGCACTAAGTAGTGTGCACTGATCCAGTCTGAGGGAGATACAGTCCTGATTGCACTAACTAGTGTGTAGTGATGCAGTCTGAGGGGGCTACAGTCCTGATTGGATTCACTAGTGCACACTGATCCAGTCTGCAGAGGCTACAGTCCTGATTGCACTCACTAGTGCACACTGATGCATTCTGAGGGGGCTACATTCCTGATTACACTCACTAGTGAGCACTGATGCATTCTGAGGGGGCTACAGTCCTGATTGCACTCACTAGGGCACACTGATGCAGTCTGAGGGGGCTACAGTCCTGATTGGACTAACTAGTGCACACTGATCCAGTCTGAGGGGGCTACAATCCTGATTGCACTCACTAGTGCACACTGATCCAGTCTGAGGGGGCTACAGTCCTGATTGCACTTACTAGCATGTATTGATCCAGTCTGAGGGGGGGTCACAGTCCTGATTGCACTCACTAGTGCACACTGATGCAGTCTGAGGGGGCTACATTCCTGATTGCACTTACTAGTGTACACTGATCCAGTCTGCAGGGGCTACAGTCCTGATTGCACTCACTAGTGCTCACTGTTCCAGTCTGAGGGGGCTGCAGACCTGATTGCACTCACTAGTACACACTTATCCAGTCTGAGGGGGCTACAGTCCTGATTGCACTCACTAGTGCACACTGACGCAGTCTGAGGGGGCTACAGTCCTGATTGCACTCACTAGTGTGCACACTGATCCAGTTTGAGGGGGCTAAAGTCCTGATTGCACTAACTAGTATGCACTGATCCAGTTTGAGGGGGCTACAGTCCTGATAGCACTGTAATAGTTGCAGAAGAGTTGGGTTTTGTTTGGGGCATCAGGCACTGACTATCATTTGGGTCAGCAATGTGCATTTCCCATATAATTCTAAGGTTAGTCATCCCTAAGATATTATTTGGTGGTCAGAGATATACATTGTGAAACTGTTGTCCCCCTCCATTACCTGTTAGATTGAAAGCAGCGGATGGCAGTTTACATTTCTTTGTTTCAGTAACACAATATAATTAATCAGCACTGTCACTCCAGCCACTTGCTTTAACATGCAGCGCAAGTATTTATATTTAGGACTTGCATTTTCAAATAGGCTTTCCTGCAGTTTCTGACCAGTTGGAGGCTGTATTGTCATAATTTATATCCAAAAACTGAAGGGGAATTTTATATGTAACATCACTATGGTGAGGCTACTTACTTTTTATTGTGTTGCAAACTATAGGCTTATGATCAGACTAAAGCAATTTATGGAGCTTGGACCCTTTACAACTTCACTTACAGGAAATGCAAATGGTATCCGTTCAGGAAATGGCAAATAAGTTGTGTAGGAGAAACTCTTTAATTTCATTTATGTGTGTGTGTGTGTGTGTGTGTGTGTGTGTGTGTGTGTGTGTGTGTGTGTGTGTATATATATGTATATATATATATATATATATATATATATATATATATATATATATATATATATATATATATATATATCTCCACAAACAAATGGCCCAGCAAAGAGAATATGTCCACAAAAATCCAGTAACAATAAGCAGCATAAAGTTTCCAGTCAATGTAGATGAAATTCCAATAAAGTTGCTCAAAGCGTAGATAAATTGTTCAGTTTAATAACATAAAACAAACACGTAAGCGCTTTCACGGATATTATCCGCTTCTTCAGACGTATCAACTGACAAACAAACTGTTCTCATATATATAGAGAATTCAAATACATTAATTGATTAATTAAGGCTCATTCTTTGACAAATTTAAAGTGCTAGTGCTCCATCAAAACAATTCACAAAACATAAAACAGCAAAATAGGCATCATCATCTGCTACTGGATTAATACACTAAAACTATTGCATTCTTATTAAAGCAAATACATTCTATATCTAAAGCTGATCATAAGAATACAATGTACAATATTGCCTAACTAAATTCAGACTTAAAACTGACCTTATTAGTAGGGGTTATCCAGACCACGAGATTGAGTGTATATACAAACAAATCCTCTCTAATAGGAATACAACAGCAAAACCATATTTTTCTTACAATAGGACCTCTGAGAATGGACTGTTGACAAGTAATAATAATAATCAGTCTGGGTTTGGTTCTACCATATGGGAATAACTTTAACAGGGTCAAGGAGGCTATCAATAATAGGTTCATAGGTTCATACTAGGCTATCTGCCCGAGGGCATTTACAAGCCTAGCCCATAGTTTTGTGGCTTACGCCACCCCTTTAGTATGGGGAACTATACCCATTATTTTGCTGTGCCTCTGTCGAGCAGTGACACTGAGGTAATCCCTGGGGTATATCTGCGATCTCCCATCCATTGGTCAAGATTTCTCTTGAACAAGGCCAGCGAGGTGCTCTGCCTCACATATACCGGGATTTTGTTCCACAGCATAGGGAGTCTTTGGGTGATGAATCTATCCCTCCAGCACATCCTATTAATAGCTGTGTCGAGGTTTAAGTCTCCCGCCCTTGTGGCTCTGATGGATCTAGATTTTTTGAGGTGAAGCATATTCATCAAATCTGGGTTTGACATGGCCTTGTATGTCAGGCAAAGGTCACCTCTGAGCAAGCGTAGCGACTGAATAGAGCTGGAGTTCTTTCAGTCGGGCAGCATAGGACAGATTTTGAGACACTTTATCCTTTTGGTGAGGAACTTTTGTGGCCTCTCCAGCTGTTGCAAGTGTCGGGTCAGATACATTCGAATGGGGCATTGTACTCAATCATTGGTCTGATGAGTGATGAGTACAGGAGACTATGACCTCCCTTGATCTAGATGTGAATCCCTTCATGATAAGGTGGGCAATGTAGAAGGTCTTCCTAACTACTTTAGCTACATGGGTGTCGAATGACAAGCTACTGTCAACCTGGGTCCCCAGGTCCCTGATAACTTCTTCTGTGCTCAGTGGATTGCCACCTATATGGTAGCTAGGGGTAACCTTGGTTTTCGAAGGGTATGACTATGCATTTTTTGGCATTTAACTTTAGGCCATGGCTCTGGCATCAGCTATCCGTCTCTGTGAGACCCTTCTGAAGGATATCTGTGTCAGATGTGTTTTCGACTATGGTGCCCAGTTTGCAGTCATCTGCAAACTTTGTCAGCCATAACCCTCCTGTGTTTGCTTGTACTTCGGAAAAGTAGATGCCAAACAAGAGTGGGCCCAGGACTGAGCCCTGTGGGACACCACTTGTGACAGGCTTTGAGTCTGACATGGCGCCAGCAACTCTGACCCTGTGGGTTCTGTCACTCAGCCAGTTTGCAACCCATCAACATTTAAGCTGATGAGTTTTTCAATGATATCCGAGTGGGGTATTGTATCGAAGGCCTTCGCCAGATCGAGGTAGGCTGTATGGACTGCCTTTCCCTCATCAATGGCTTTGGTGACTGTTTCGAAAAAGTCAACCAAGTTTAAAAGGCATGATCTGCCTTTGACAAAGCCAAACTGGGTTGGATCCAAAGTCTGCAAATTCCCTATGTCTTTATTTATGAGGTCCATTATGATCCTCTCCATGGCTTTGCAGATAAGGCTTGTCAAGCTAATGGGCCGGTAATTTCCAGGATCAGTGGAGGCACCGCCTTTGTGAAGTGGGACCACAGTTGCAGTGTGCCACTCCCTGGGTACGTATCCAGAGGTGAGACTATGATTAAACAGCTGTCCTAGCTGTGGGTTTAATTCCTCGTTGAGTTTGGGGAGCACACAGCCAGGGACACCATCAGGTCCCATGGATGCTGTGTTTTTTGCTTTGGAGAGAGCAGTTCTCACTTGGGCGTTAGAGATGTTTGGGGGGCCTGCAATCGTTTGGTATAGATATCTCTCCTTTTGGGGAGGGGAGAAGTTTGCACTGAACCTGTCAGCCAGTATGTTGGCAATGTCTGTAGGATCAGTAATCTTCACATCATTTTGAACTAGTTCTGAGCATATCTGGGAGTTTCCTCCCAGGTTTCTAACATAGCTAAAGAAGGCCTTATGATTGTCTTTTGAGTCTTTAGCTATTTTTCTCTCAAAATTTGCTTTGGATGATTTTATGAGAGCTCTTAGTTTTTACTTATAGTGATCAAAGGTGTCTTACCTTTTAAGGATTTTGCTCTATCTTGTAGTAGCTTCCTCCTTTTGTTGTAGAGTTTGTTTATGGCTGGGGTCCACCAGACTGGACGCTTGCCTTTGGTACAAAGAGTCTTTGTTTTGCTTGGGATTGCCTTATCCATGCAGTCCTGCAGGTGCTGGTAGAAGGCATTTGTAAGTGATTCAGCGGCTTGAGTACTGTTTTCCGCCGGCTCGGGGGCCTTAAAGGAGACCACACTAGTCTTTAGAAGTGTGAAGTCGGCTTTTGAGAAGTTCTTTACTGTGGTCTTTTTTATTTTAGGTGGGGGTGGGATGAGGACCTCCAGCGAGATTAGACTGTGATCTGATCTCACCAGTGACGGGTATACTTCCGGTGTTGAACATTGTGCTCCCATGTTCGTGATGATGAGATCAAGTATGTTTTCTCCTCTTGTGGGGATGGTGACTAGTTGTTCCATGGCATTTGAGTTTATGAATTCCAGGAACTTTTGGGCTAGGGTGTTTGGGCTTGAGTAGTGTTCCCAGTCTATATTAGGGTAATTGAAGTCACCTAGTATGATGGTGTTTGGTGATACATCACCATACAATAATTGTTGGAGTATTCTATTGGTTGATGAAAGGACCAAAGAACTATTAGGTGAACAACCAAAATTCATTTTTAAAAATAATAGGAATTTAAAACAACAGCTTTGTTATCGGAATCTAGTTAACATTCAACCTTATATAGGCTTTTCTCCCAGATTTTCTGGTACAAAAAAGTGTAATGGATGTAAACAATGCTTATATATATAGATGAATCCAGATTCTATAGACATCCTGAAACAGGACGTCTCTGGGAATTGAAGGTAAATGGTTCATGTACAACAAAAAACTTGGTATACATTGCATATTGCAAAATCTGCTATCGTTTTTACATTGGCAAGACTAATCGTACCCTTCGTGAACGTGTGAGGGACCATTACTATAGTATAGCAAGAAAAGAAGAGTACAATGCGCTTGCAAAACATGTTATGGGTGAATCGCATGTGTTTATGTTCCAAATTTTGCATGTACAGTATGTTAACTTAAGGTTAGGCAATATTGTCAATGACACTGAATATGCTGAAACAGAATGGATCTTTAGGCTTGGTGCCCACAGAGGCTATGGCCTGAATGATGCCATTTCACTTAAACCAATCTTGAGAGCTGGATCGCTAAGGTAATCTTATAATCTGTATACAATGTTGACTCTATAAGCCATTTTAAATATTTTTAAATATTTATTTTAAATATTTTTAATATTTATTTATTATATATATTATATTTATTTATTTAGTCATCAATTCAAGGCAGTATATTTTCATATTTTCACATATAATGGTCCACAGCTTTTGCAAACGCTGTTAGATATTCTTATGTATTAGGAATACATCGTATTCTTATGATCAGCTTTAGATATAGAATGTATTTGCTTTAATAAGAATGCAATAGTTTTAGCGTATTAATCCAGTAGCAGATGATGATGCCTATTTTGCTGTTTTATGTTTTGTGAATTGTTTTGATGGAGCACTAGCACTTTAAATTTGTCAAAGAATGAGCCTTAATTAATCAATTAATGTATTTGAATTCTCTATATATATGAGAACAGTTTGTTTGTCAGTTGATACGTCTGAAGAAGCGGATAATATCCATGAAAGCGCTTAAGTGTTTGTTTTATGTTATTAAACTGAACAATTTATCTACGCTTTGAGCAACTTTATTGGAATTTCATCTACATTGACTGGAAACTTTATGCTGCTTATTGTTACTGGATTTTTGTGGACATATTCTCTTTGCTGGGCCATTTGTTTGTGGATATATATATATATATATATATATATATATATATATATATATATATATATATATATATATATATATACATACATACATAACACGTGACAGATTCCTGACCCACTATTACAAATCCTACCCTATGCACATGTCAGGAATTTCAGATGGAAGGGGGGGCTACAGAGCACTGGACAGGCAGAATGAAGCCAACCAAGTCTTGCAATTGAAATGCCCTCCTACCTCTGTCCAATAATCATTTTGTTTCATATGCAGGGACAAAAACTAACATCTCAGACCCAGCCAGCCTATCTATGGTTTCCACATTTTGTACAGGGATGCTTTTATGCATATTTGCGAATATGTTGCTAGAATTAGAAAATGCTTTTGCAACAATTCCCAGGCCAAAGTCTTCCATTGAGGAGAAGTACAGGGGAAAGACGGAGCATTTATGGGAGAGATGAAAGGCAAGTGGACTGAGGTGTGGAAGTATCTGGGCCAGCATATGAACGTACTGCACACATTTACAGAGCTCTGAAGACATTAGAAAATGATCACTGACAGAAACAGAATGTCAAACACGTGGAGCACTAACCAAGTGCTTTGGGTAAGGTAAGTAAGGTAGTGATAAAAGAATGTATAAGGAAATGATATATTAAGCAAGTTATATAATAAGGAAGTCAAGGAGGGATGTTCTGCATATTCATAGTAGATGAAGGGAAGGGGCCATGTAGGAAGTAAGAAAAAAAGGAGATGTTAAAAGTAGGATGGCTGAGCAGAGAAATGGTCTGCAAATTATGCAGACTACATTTTTGGGTCCTTCTCAGTAATAACGATGGGTATATTAGGCAGCAGGAAAACGTATCTCTTATATAACTTATCAGAGAAAACAGATCTCTCACTGTCTTTTTTTCTTGGTAGATGAGATGATAATTCTTGTCTCTACTCTCTCCTGCTTTCTCACTGTCCTGCTCTAACGCAAGTCATGCCAGTGTTTAACATTGTCATTCATTCCACTGCTAAAGCTGCGCATGTGTGTGTGGTGGGGGTGCATAAGCTAGCTGTTTACGCCTGGAGGAACTGTGTGTTACACATGATGGCGACATAGTAGATCCAGGATCAAACCCCTGTCTTAAGAGTTCGTATGAGTAAATACAATTGCAAAGGTTAAATTATCATGCAGTACATGGCTAAAATATGAAGTCCCTGTAGTCTGGATTTTACCAGTACAACATTGGTAGTGATCTCAAAACTCGCTCATAAAAAAATGTAAGGGAATAGTGGAAAATGTCTCCTGCAGAGATTGTTACTGCAAAAAATACCAAGACAGGTAATTTATTTTCCATGTTAGACAGGGGTCCAGGGAAGTAAATAGTGTGGGAAGAAATAGCCAGGGAATTGTTATGGCTAGGCTTGTATAGGCCCTCGGGCTGATAGCCTAGTACCAACCTATGAACCTAAATAGGCCATGTAAGGTGCGTGGATTGGTTACTGTCTGCAGGAAGCCCACTGGCATTCCTGCAGCAGCTTTGCGGAGGTCCTTTGTTTTGCTCTTCACTTGAACAGCTGATGGGGGGTGCTAGGTCATCAGACCAGGACAGGGAGCTGGTTAAGCCAGCTGCACCTCTGGGGAAAAGAGTTCCCCAAAGTCTACAGAAAACAATCCTTATCAAAATAAGACTTTTTTGGTAGAATCTCTGTTTACTGAATAAAAAAAAAATCATTACATTCAAAAAACTAAATATCTGGTTCCTCCAACCAATATATTAAAGCTGCTCAGACCCAGTCAGTGTGGGACAGAGGTATAAAATGACTGAACATCCATTGTCTCGTAAACCAAGACTGTTCAATACAAATTTCAGGCATACGTTTTAAAACTTCAGAAGTGTCCTTGAATTTTGACTGAAACATTGACAAACAGATTTTAAACAGACTTCTAAAAAGGCAGACAAAGCTTCAATTAAACAACTTTTTCAGAACACAAAATTGTCTACCTGGGGGGAGTTGGTGCATCTCTTATGAATTATCAGAAACATGCAAAATGCCTGAAGTCTAGGATCATTCACAGATAAATCAGTTTATAAATCTGTAGCAGTAATTCTTTGTTCTAATCAGTAATTCAAAAACGGTCAATTTCCTGTTTAAATTCACAAGTGTGATGTATTTATTTTGAATACTGCAACTGCCTAAATGTTTCATTATTGTATGTTTTAGGTTCATAGGTAGGTACTAGGCTATCTGCCCGAGGGCATTTATAAGCCTAGCCAGAGTGTGTTGGCTTTCACTGCCCCATTGATTAATTAACTGATCCTCTGTCAAGCAGAGCCAATGAAGTGATCCCAGGGGTGTATTTTCTGTTACCCATCCACTCGCCAAGGTTTCTCTTGAAGAGTGTTAGTGAGGGACTCTGCCTAATGTAATTTGTAATTTTGTTCCAAAGCATAGGGAGTCTCTGTGACAGGAATCTATCCCTCCAGCATGTTCTATTTATTGTTGTGGCGAGGTTTAGCTCACTAGAGCACGTGGCCCACAGTGACTTGGATTTCTTTAGGTGGAGCGTGTCCATCTATTCTGAGTTGGACATTGCTTTGTAAGTCAGGCAGAGATCACCTCTGAGTAAGCGATATGCCACTGAGTACAGCCAGAGTTTTTTCAGTCAGGCTGCATAGGACATATGTTTGTGACCAATAATCCTCTTGGTGAGTTACTTTTGTGGTCTTTCCAGCTGTTGGAAGTGTCTTGTGAGGTACATCCCAAATGAGGCATTGTACTCTATGATGGGTCTGATGAGTGACAAGTAGAGGGGCACTATAACCTCTTTATTTCTAGATGCAAACCCTTTAATAATTATTTGGGACACATAGAAGGATTTCCTAACTACTTTGGCAATATGATTGTCAAAGGAGAGATTACTATCTAACTGGGTCCCCAGATCTCATATTACCTCTTTTGTATTAAGAGGGCTGCCACCTATGTGGTAATTTGTGGGTGTTTTGTTTTTCCCAAATGGGATGACTATGCCTTTTTTGGCATTTAGCTTGAGGCCATGACTTTGACACCAGGTGTCCGTCTCAGTAAGGCCCTTTTGGAGGATGTCCGTGTCAGCCGGAGAGTCAATTATGGCTCACAGTTTGCAGTCATTGGCGAATTTCATTAGCCATAGTCCTCCTGCATTTGCCTGTACTTCTGAGAAGTATATGCAGAACAGTAGGGGTCCCAGGACCGAGCCTTTCGGGACACAACTTGTGACTTGTTTAGAGTTGGACCTGGAGCCCACTATTCTTACCATGTGAGTTGTGTCTATAAGCCAGTTGGCAACCCATCTCATGACATAGGCGTTTATGTTCAGGCTGGTGAGTTTTTCTGTAATACCCGAGTGGGGAATGGTGTCGAAAGCCTTGGCGAGGTCAAGGTAGGCTGTGTGAACCACCCTTCCCTCATCTATGGCCTTAGTGACTGTCTCGAAGAAGTCAACCAGGTTTAGTAGGCATCATTTGCCCTTAACAAAACTGAACTGGGCCAAGTCAAGTGTTTGGAGGTTCCCAATGTCTTTGTTAATGAGTTCCATGATGATGCGCTCCATAGCCTTGCAGACCAGGCTAGTCAGGCTTATAGTTAGTTAGTTATAGTTTTAGTTGATAGTTACCAGGGTCATTTGTGGCCCTCCTTTGTGGAGAGGAATAACTGTTGCTGTGCGCCATTCTATGGGCACGTAACCTGTGGAGAGGCTGAGGTTGAGCAGCGTGTTTAGGTGGGGGGTTAGTTCGTTCTGTAGTTCACACAAGACGCAGCCTGGGACACCTTCTGATCCCATTGACACTGTGTTTTTGGCTTTTGAAAGGGCTGTTTTTACCTGTGCGTCTGTGATTTTTGGGACACACCACTTTTCCAGTATTGTTGTGGGCTGTTTTGGAGGCGACGGGGGGGGGGGGTGAAGTTTGCACTGAATCTATCTGCCAGGATGTCGGCAGTATCAGTAGTTTCAGTATATTTTGTGCTATTTTGCACTAGTTCAGTGCATATCTGTGAGTTGCCACTTAGATTCTTAACATAGCTAAAGAAGGCTTTGTGGTTATCTTTTGAATCCTTGGCTATTTTTCTTTCGAAGTTAGCCTTGGATGATTTCATGAGGGACCTCAGTTTCTTACTGATACTGATCAGGGATGTCTTTCCTTCTTGGGAATTGCTTTTTTTCTGAACTAATTTCCTCCTTCTATTGTATAGCCTGTTTATTGCAAGGGTCCACCAAACTGGTTTCCTTCTCTTAGAGGAGTGAGTCTTGGTTTTGCTAGGGATGGCATGATCCATGTATCCTTGTAGGTGCTCATAGAGTATTTGTAAAGGTTTCTGCATCTTGGGCAGCATTATCCTTTAGCATGGGGGCTGTGAAACTTACCACCTCTGTCTTAAGTAAGGTGAAGTTTGCTTTAGAAAAGTTTTTTACTGTGGTTTCCTTAGTTGGGGGTGGTGGTGGGGTGTGGACATCCAAAGTGATTAGTTTATGGTCTGATCTAACAAGTGACGGGTTGACCTCCGGTGTGGAACACCTGTCGCCCATGTTGGCGATGACCAGGTCCAATATGTTTTCACCTCTGGTAGGGGAGTTTACCAGCTTATCCAGGGCATTTGAGTTGATGAATTCCAGGAAGCGCTGGGGCTGGGAATTTGAACTGGCATAGTTTTCCCAGTGAATGGTAGGGTAATTGAAATCACGCAATATCAGGGTGTTTGGTAGGACCTTCATGTTTTCCAGCATCTCCAGAAAGGTGGAGTGGTGGTCCTGGGTCATGGAGGGTGATCTGTAGCAGGCCACAATTTACATTGCAGATTTGCTCGATGTTAGTTGCACATGGATGATCTCAGAGGTATCATGCTGCGCCACTAACCTGGAGGTGTAGGTATCCTTGATGAATATGGATACACCCCCTCCTTTTGTGTTTCGGTTCATGTTCTGTGGCCAAAACATGTGGTATGAGTTGTACCCCGGTAGTGCTGGGGTGCTCTCTGGAGCCTTGAACCAGGTTTCAGTTACTGCACAGAAGTCAACGTTCTCCATACTGAGGAGTGCTTCGAGCGCATGCATTTTGAGATTTAAACTCCTGGCATTGAGTAGCATAACCCTCAGTTTTTTGTTAATTGTGCTGTTTACGGAGGTGGGTTTGTGGTGGTGCTGTGGTAGTGTTGTCGCCTCACAGTAAGACGCTGTCCGGTTCGATTCTCAGCTAGACCGTCTTCTGCGTGGAGACATGCGTGAATGGGCGTACCTTCATTGAAGGTTGTGCATCAGGCCTGGCAAGCCGGTACATAAAAATCAACTGCCAATCATTAGCGGACTGGAGTTTCACTGTGGCAACCCCTAACCGGGAAAAGCCGAAAGACACAAACAAACGGAGGTGGGTTTGACTTTTGAGCCTTGCCTAAAAAAGGCACTATGAGGGCAGCAAAAGCCTTGGCCAGTATTTGAAAGCCTAGGGGTGACAGGTGCAAGCAGTCTCTTGTGAAGCAATGCAGCTTGTCGAGCATGTCGTCCCAGGCTGACAGACACTGGATCCCCTTTGAATGACACCAGAAGCTTAGCCAATTGTTGAAATTGATCATTTTTTCTTTATACCGAAGTATCATTCTTGGTGAGGGCAGGATGCTACTCAAGGTCAGGGTCATACCAGCCTAGGCTACATGATCAGAGAGATCTTCCATGTCTCTTTTCATGTAGTCCAGGGAGGTACATCTCAGGTCATTCACACCAACATGAACAATGACAGAGTCATATTTGTACTTGTTATGGAGTGACCTGAGTGCTTGTGTTATGTGGCGGATTCTGGCTCCCAACAGGCAGCTAACAGTAACTTTCTGCTTGTCCAGCTTATTGAGTGGGACGTCAGTGTGCCTGACTATAGATTCGCCTATTACTAGTGTGTTAGGTATGTTACTTCGCCTTAAGGGCTGTGATTGTGCGGCACACTGATTTTGTGTTTTATGTGTTGTCTGGTTTGTGATGGTAAGTGCAAGTTGTTTGGGTGTCTGCTTCGGAGGTCTCTGATGCTTTTGCAGGTTTTTATTTAGAGCCTCCGAGTATGATTTTGTGTATTTAGGTGTATTTTTTGCCAGTGCTGTTTTAGTAGGTCTGTGTGCGGCTGGAGTTGTGGTGCAAGTGTTAACCTTCTCCTCTTGACTGTCTGTTCCAGTCTTGGGTGGAGACAGCTTTGCTTCCAGTTTGGCTGTATAATTGCATCTCTCACATATGTAAGTGTTTTGTGGGAGGAGGAGAGGGTTGTCTGTATACATGAGGCAGTTGTAACATTGCCTCAGGATACCCAGATTCACCATTTGGACTGGAGAGTGCACCTGAAGCTGCCCTTTGGTCATGCCTGAATAGTAGGGTGAGCTGCTTAGTCTTGGTTGGTGAGGGGTGAATAAAGAGCCTTGCCTTGCTGGGCAATCAATGTCTGGGTATATTAGTGCTTGCTATTAGGTCTGAGCAGGTACTGGGCTGTAAGATGCTTTTTGAGTGCTTAGGTTGAGAGTTAGACTAGTTTCAAGGGAAAAACTGAAGAGGAGACTTAGTGGAGCTGGGAATAATTTAACCGTAGCTAACTGGCACTGCCCGGTGTGCAAAACCATGCAAATGCGGTTTTTATAGTAGGGAAATGAAAGAGATAGAAATTAGCCCAAAATGGCGAATAAACTACTAACGTCTGGGCTGGAACCACTCGTCCAGGGACAGATAGGTTGCTCAAAGCTTCCCTCTATCACAGGTGAACAGAAAAACTCCCTTCTACTTTTCATTCAAAATAACTGTTGCTTCCCCCTTATCTGTGTGTAATAACAACAGATGAAACAGCCCTATTTTTTGGAGCAATTGTTTCTGGATAAATGTAAGGTTATGTGACTTGCCCTTAGACATGTCAGAGTTTAAATATAAGTCAGTGTGTGTTGAGTATGTGTATATTTATATAGATAAATATGACTATTATATAAATATAAAAAGTTCAAGCACTGAGACATAAAAAAAGTCCAAAGATTTGGAAGGAGAGAGCATGTGAGTCACACAGAGTTGAAAACAAAAAACATTTTTTTGCAGGGGAGCCCACACCTATGTAAATATACACTAAATCCAAGATCACACTATGGTGGAGAAAAAGCAAATTCCTGATTCCCACCCCACTGTGATTTCACACATCCAAATACCAATAGCATTCAAAATGTTAATTTTTGGACCCTCAAGCTGATATTTCAACCATTAAAACTTTTGAAAGTTCAGACACTTGAATGTAGTCACACACACACACACACACACACACACACACACACACACACACACACTCACACAAGCCTTGCACAACCTTATACTGAAGCCCCAGTACTCACACTTAGCCAGTACAGTATTCAGTTATTGGCCTTTCGCTAGCAAGACCTTGATTCATTTGGAAGATGACTGTTCAGGCCTCATGTGTGAAAGACCCAAACAAGAATTGTAAGTATGGGGCGAGGGTCCATCATTTTAATGGTGGTGAGTCATGGTCTCTGACTTGAGGTATGGCTGGTACAATGATATCAGAACATAATCATCACCTCCTCCATTAACCAGAGGTATTCTGTGAGGCTACTGGTCTTTACCTGATGTCATCTTACTGTAAAGTTTTACCAAATCAATCCTTCACCAGGAGTAGGAGAGATGACCATCAACTGCTTTATCATATTTCCCCAGCCAAGCCTACCAGCAAATGAAATCCATTTCCAAACTTGTGTCACTGGCATTGACTAAGGATGCCCTCCCTCTGTGCTGCAGAAAAGCATGCTTTATTAATAGAACTTAGATTTGTGCATCACGGTCAGGACGTACATTTAGTGATGATTGTTACCTTGTTTTGGTGTTGTCATATCAGGGTCAGGACATGCATTTAGTGATGAATGTTCCCTTGTTTTGGTCCTGTCACATCAGGGTCAGGACATGCATCAAGTGGTGATTGCTCCCTTGTTTGGTACTGTCACATCAGGGTCAGGGTGTGCATTTAGTGATGATTTTCTCTTGTTTTGGTGCTGTCACATCAAGTTCAGGATGTGCATTTAGTGATGGTTGTTCCCTTGTTTTGGTGCTGTCACATCAGGCTCAGGACATACATTTAGTGATTGTTCCCTTGTTTTGGTAGTCTCACATTGTCAGGATGTGTATTTAGTGATGAGTGTTCCCCTGTTTTGGTGCCGTCACATCAGGTTTGGGATGTGCATTTAGTAATGAGTGCTCCCTTGTTTTGGTGGTGTCATATCAGGTTCAGGACATGCATTTAGTGATGATTGTTCCCTTGTTTTGGTGCTGTCGCATCAGGTTTTAGACCCAGATGGCTTAGTGGTTAAGGTCTTCGTCTCCTATGCGCAAGGTACAATGTTCAATCCTGACTTCCAACCAATGCCTGTTTGGAGTTTGCATTTTCTCCCTGTGTCTTTGTGGGGTTTCCCTCATGTCAGAAATACATGCTAAGTGTTTCCATCTCAAACTCACCAATGAATGGAGCTGTGAGCAGCAGCACAGACTCTACATCGTGCCCTATAGGGAGATGAGTTTTACAGACCAACTGCTTTGGGCATCTACTGTGGTGTGCAGTATACTCAAGATAGGAAAACACAGATCACAGACTGTGCACTGTCGCAGGGCTAGCCACTCTGTGTAAAATATGGCTCCAGGTGATACTGTCATGCTGACTAATGTTGCCAAAAATGGGCATGGGTAGTTATGTATGATAAGTGGGTTGAGGACCCGGCCTATTCTGACCCACACCAGGGACCCTTGCTATCAGTGGGAGGGGTATATGTGCCCCTATTGGCCAGTGTGTGCCCACCATAAAGCCCAGCAGCCCTGGGTCAATAAGCTACTGGCTGGCCGGCGTCTAGTTGCCCAGCCTGGGTTACCTGAGATAGCTCTGTTGAGCGAAAGCTGGACGTAAATCCAACCAACCTGCCAAACATGAACTGAGAATTGCTACACTTAATGTAAGTTCACTGACAGGACGCAGCTTGGAAATGGATGCCATGATGATACGGAAGAGGCTGGACATCCTATATATCCAAGAAACGAGATGGAAGGCAGTGCAGCAAAGCCACTTGGCTTGGGATCCAGAGTCTACTACTCAGGTGGAGGGCAGGCTAGAAATGGTGTAGGAAATGTGAGATAGGCTTCAGAAGGCAGTAAGGGATATCATCAGAATTAATGGCAGACTCATGGCAGTCAGACTCCAGTGTAATGATAGGGCAGTATTCATAATCTCAGCCCATGCCTCACAGCAGGGTTGTGATAGTGAGGAAAAGAGTGCATTCAGACAGCAGTTGTAGGATCTACTAGATAAAGCAGGGCAACATTAATTGGTCTTGATAATGGGAGACTTGAATGCACATATCGGGACAGACAGGACAGGATATGAGGATTGCCTGGGCCCACATGGGTGGATCAAGAGGAATAAAGAAGACATTCTAGACTTCTGTCAGGCAAATGGCTTGATAGTAGCCAACACATGGTTCAGAAAGAGAGACAGTCACAAGATCACATACAAGAGTAGCCAACATGCAACTCAGGTAGACTTCCTCCTAAGGAAAAGGCAATGGGGTAGAATCCATGATCACAAAGTCATCCCCAGTGAAACAGTCAGCCACCAGCATAAACCACTAGTTGCTATAATCAGCTGCAAGTAGTGGTCAAAGAAGGCTCTAAGGTTAACAGAGACCAGGCTAAATACCTAGAAGTTGACTGGAGAGAAAGGACAACAGTTCAAGGAATTACTCAGGGCTCTAGCACCCCAAGAAGAGGAGGAAATAGGTGGAGTTGAAGAAGAATGGCAGCACCTAAAAACAGCATGTGTTAGGACTACAGAACAGATATGTGGCCAAGCCAGGTATAGAAATAATGTACATAAGGAAAGCTGGTGGTGGATTGCAGAAGTCCAGGAAGGCATCAAAAGAAAGAAGGAGTGCAGGAAAAAATGGGCGAAAGAAAAGACTGACCAGGTTAGGAAGGACTACTGGTTGGCTAACAAAGAAGCTAAGAAACAAGTTGCAATAGCAAAGAATAGGGCATTGGAGGCACTGTACCAGCTTCTGGAAAGTGACTCAGTAAGAGGCACAAAGAAACTATATCAGGTTGCAAGGCAAAGACAGAGAGATAAAGAAGATAGTCAGGCAGCCTTCATAAGGGATGCCAGCAACAACCTGCTCACCAGTCCACAGGACTTCAAAGGGAGATGGAAGGAGTATTTCCAGCAGCTTCTGAATGAAGAAAACTCTACAGAAGCTGTACTGCCCCAGAAAGAGCCTACAATGAGAGAAGAAGAGGAGCCCCACCCTAGAAGAAGTAAGAACAGCACTAAGGAAGATGAAGTCAGGGAAAGCAGCAGGCTCAGATGAGGTGACAGCAGATATGATAAAGATGCTGGGTGAGATAGGGGAGAAATGGCTCCTGAGGGTATTAATAGCAGTGTGGAGAGAAAGACGTATCCCAGATTACTGGAGAATAAGCATACGGGTGCCACTGTACAAGAACAAAGGAGACATCCACAACTGTGGGCAGTACAGTGGCATCAGACTCCTATCACACTGCATGAAAGTTCTGGAGAGGGTGATCGATAAACGGATAAGCAGAGTAGTAGAATGTAAGATGGGAGATGAGAAGTCTGGATTCAGATCAGGATGCAGCACAACTGACCTGATGTTTGCAGTGAGACACGTACTTGAAAAGAAGATCGAGATGAGGGGAGAGTCTAACTGAGCATTCCTAGACTTGGAGAAAGCATATGACAAGGTCCCAAGAAATCTGATCTGGGCAGGACTGTGGTGGTTTGAAATCCCAGAAACATTGTTAGAATTGGTGCAGGCTATGTACAAGGACCCAATGACTCAAGTATGGACAGTGTTTGGCCTCACAGAGGGGTCCCCAGTGGGAGCAGGTATACATCAGGGTTCAGCTCTGAGCCCACTGCTGTTCATTCTGGTGATGGACTACATTAACAAATAGGTTGGAGGGGATAGATCAACAAAGCTGCTGTATGCAAACAATGTGGCTGGACAGGCAGACTCTGAGCTAGAACTTCAGCAAAGGATAGGAGAATGGAATGCAAATCTGAAGGCACATGGGATGAAACTAAGCACAGATAAGATGGTGGTAATGGCAGCAAATTGGGGAAATCAGAAGAAGCTGAGAATAGAGATAGAAGGGAAGATAGCAGAACAGGTAAACAGCTTCAAGTATCTGGGAGGGGTGGGTGAGGAGAGGGATAGTCTGAATGAAGAGGTCAAAGCTACAATCAGAGAGGCTGAAGCCAACTGGCATAGAGTATCAGGTGTAGTCTATGACAGAAGAACACCAAAGAAGCTGAAAAGTAAGGTGTACAAGACAGTGGTGTGACCAGTACTACTGTATGATACAGAAACCTGGGCAGTAAAGGCAGAACAGTTGAAGAAGCTAGAGGTGATGGAAATGAAGTACCTGAGAAAGGTGATAGGATGCACACTGTGGGACAGACAAAGAAATGAGGACATAAGAGCAGAAGCCAAAGTAATTCCAATTGTGGGAAAGATCAAAGAGAACAGATCACCCCAGGAATAACTCCAGTGGCTCTATGCGATAGAGTCACTGGGAACTAAGGTTGGGTGGCACTATGCCAGGGCAATCTTATGGGTAGGCTTGTGAAGGCCCCAGGGCCATTAGCCTAGTACACACCTATGAACCTATGTGTAGAAAAGCAGAAGACAATCCGGTGAGGAAGATTTGGGGCAGACAGGCAGAAGGTAAGAGGAAGCAAGGACATCCAGCAAAGAGGTGGATGGATTGTGTGTAAGAAGACCTGCAACAGTCAGGCAGGAGTGTGGCACTGAATTGAGAGAGTTGGCGAGAGTTAACATGATACCCTGACCCCATGTAGAAAAATGGGAAAAAGGGGGCTGATGATGATGATTTTGAATCACGTTCAGGATGTGCATTTAGTGATGATTGTTCCCTTGTTTGGTGCTGTCACATCAGGTTCAGGATGTGCATTTAGTGATGAGTGTTCCCTTGTTTAGGAGTGGTCGCATCAGGTTCAGGATGTGCATTTAGTGATGATTGTTCCCTTGTTTTGGTGCTGTCACATCAGGTTGAGGATGTGCATTTAGTGATGATTGTTCCGTTGTTTTGGTGCTGTCACATCAGGTTCAGGATGTGCATTTAGTGATGAGTGTTCCCTTGTTTAGGTGCTGTCACATCAGTGTCATGATGTGCATTTAGTGATGATTGTTCCCTTGTTTTGGTGCTGTCACATCAGTGTCAGGATGTGCATTTAGTGATGATTGGTCACTTGTTTTGGTGATGTTGCATCAGGTTCAGGATGTTCATTTAGTGATGAGTGTTCCCTTGTTTTGGTGCGGTCGCATCAGGTTCAGGATGTGCATTTAGTGATGAGTGTTCCCTTGTTTGGTGCTGTCACATCAGGTTCAGGATGTGCATTTAGTGATGAGTGTTCCCTTGTTTAGGTGTGGTCGCATCAGGTTCAGGATGTGCATTTAGTGATGATTGTTCCCTTGTTTTGGTGCTGTCACATCAGGTTGAGGATGTGCATTTAGTGATGACTGTTCCGTTGTTTTGGTGCTGTCACATCAGGTTCAGGATGTGCATTTAGTGATGAGTGTTCCCTTGTTTAGGTGCTGTCACATCAGTGTCATGATGTGCATTTAGTGATGATTGTTCCCTTGTTTTGGTGCTGTCACATCAGTGTCAGGATGTGCATTTAGTGATGATTGGTCACTTGTTTTGGTGATGTTGCATCAGGTTCAGGATGTTCATTTAGTGATGAGTGTTCCCTTGTTTTGGTGCGGTCGCATCAGGTTCAGGATGTGCATTTAGTGATGAGTGTTCCCTTGTTTAGGTGCTGTCACATCAGGCTGAGGATGTGCATTTAGTGATGAGTGTTCCCTTGTTTAGGTGCTGTCACATCAGGTTCAGGATGTGCATTTAGTGATGAGTGTTCCCTTGTTTAGGTGCTGTCACATCAGGTTGAGGATGTGCATTTAGTGATGAGTGTTCCCTTGTTTAGGTGCGGTCGCATCAGGTTCAGGATGTGCATTTAGTGATGAGTGTTCCATTGTTTAGGTGCTGTCACATCAGGTTCAGGATGTGCATTTAGTGATGAGTGTTCCCCTGTTTAGGTGCTGTCACATCAGGTTGAGGATGTGCATTTAGTGATGATTGTTCCCTTGTTTTGGTGCTGTCACATCAGGTTCAGGATGTGCATTTAGTGATGAGTGTTCCCTTGTTTAGGTGCTGTCACATCAGTGTCATGATGTGCATTTAGTGATGATTGTTCCCTTGTTTTGGTGCTGTCACATCAGTGTCAGGATGTGCATTTAGTGATGATTGGTCACTTGTTTTGGTGATGTTGCATCAGGTTCAGGATGTTCATTTAGTGATGAGTGTTCCCTTGTTTTGGTGCGGTCGCATCAGGTTCAGGATGTGCATTTAGTGATGAGTGTTCTCTTGTTTAGGTGCTGTCACATCAGGTTCAGGATGTGCATTTAGTGATGAGTGTTCCCTTGTTTAGGTGCTGTCACATCAGGTTCAGGATGTACATTTAGTGATGAGTGTTCCCTTGTTTAGGTGCTGTCACATCAGGTTCAGGATGTGCATTTAGTGATGAGTGTTCCCTTGTTTAGGTGCTGTCACATCAGGTTGAGGATGTGCATTTAGTGACAATAGTTCCCTGGTTTTGGTGCTGTCGCATCAGGTTCAGGATGTGCATTTTGTGATGATTGTTCCCTTGTTTTGGTGCTGTCACATCAGGTTCAGGATGTGCATTTAGTGATGAGTCTTCCCTTGTTTTGCTGCTGTCGCATCAGGTTCAGGATATGCATTTAGTGATGAGTGCTTGTTTTGGTGCTGTCACATCAGGTTCAGGATGTGCATTTAGTGATGAGTGTTCCCTTGTTTAGGTGCGGTCACATCAGGTTCAGGATGTGCATTTAGTGATGAGTGTTCCCTTGTTTAGGTGCTGTCACATCAGTGTCATGATGTGCATTTAGTGATGAGCATTCCCTTGTTTAGGTGCTGTCACATCAGTGTCATGATGTGCATTTAGTGATGAGTGTTCCCTTGTTTTGGTGCTGTCACATCAGGTTGAGAATGAGCATTTAGTGACAATGGTTCCCTGGTTTTGCTTGGTCACAGGTTTAGTATGTGCATTTTGTGACAAAAGTTCCCTTGTTTTGGTGATGTCGCATCAGGTTGAGAATGTGCATTTAGTGATGATTGTTCCCTTGTTTTGGTGCTGTCACATTAGGTTCAGGATGTGCATTTTGTGATGATTGTTCCCTTGTTTTGGTGCTGTCACATCAGGTTGAGGATGTGCATTTAGTGATGAGTGTTCCCTGGTTTTGGTGCTGTCACATCAGGTTGAGGATGTGCATTTAGTGATGAGTGTTCCCTTGTTTTGGTGCTGTCACATCAGGGTCAGGACGTGCATTTAGTGATGATTGTTCCCTTGTTTTGGTGATGTCGCATCAGGTTGAGAATGTGCATTTAGTGATGATTGTTCCCTTGTTTTGGTGCTGTCACAGGTTTAGTATGTGCATTTAGTGACAATAGTTCCCTTGTTTTGGTGCTGTCACATCAGGTTGAGGATGTGCATTTAGTGATGATTGTTCCCTTGTTTAGGTGCTGTCACATCAGGTTCAGGATGTGCATTTAGTGATGAGTGTTCCCTGGTTTTGGTGCTGTCACATCAGGTTGAGGATGTGCATTTAGTGATGAGTGTTCCCTGGTTTTGGTGCTGTCACATCAGGTTGAGGATGTGCATTTAGTGATGAGTGTTCCCTTGTTTTGGTGCTGTCACATCAGGGTCAGGATGTGCATTTAGTGATGATTGTTCCCTTGTTTTGGTGCTGTCACATCAGTGTCATGATGTGCATTTAGTGATGAGTGTTCCCTTGTTTAGGTGCTGTCACATCAGTGTCATGATGTGCATTTAGTGATGAGTGTTCCCTTGTTTTGGTGCTGTCGCATCAGGTTCAGGATGTGCATTTTGTGATGATTGTTCCCTTGTTTTGGTGCTGTCACATCAGGGTCAGGATGTGCATTTAGTGATGATTGTTCCTTTGTTTTGGTGATGTCGCATCAGGTTCAGGATATGCATTTAATGATGAGTGTTCCTTTGTTTTGGTGCTGTCACATTAGGTTCAGGACATGCATTTAGTGATGATTGTTCCCTTGTTTTGGTGCTGTCACATCAGGTTCAGGATGTGCATTTAGTGATGATTGTTCCCTTGTTTTGGTGCTGTCACATCAGTGTCAGGATGTGCATTTAGTGACACTAGTTCCCTTGTTTTGGTGCGGTCGCATCAGGTTCAGGATGTGCATTTAGTGATGAGTGTTCTCTTGTTTAGGTGCTGTCACATCAGGTTGAGGATGTGCATTTAGTGATGAGTGTTCCCTTGTTTAGGTGCTGTCACATCAGGTTGAGGATGTGCATTTAGTGATGAGTGTTCCCTTGTTTAGGTGCTGTCACATCAGGTTCAGGATGTGCATTTAGTGATGATTGTTCCCTTGTTTAGGTGCTGTCACATCAGGTTCAGGATGTGCATTTAGTGATGAGTGTTCCCTTGTTTAGGTGCTGTCACATCAGGTTGAGGATGTGCATTTAGTGATGATTGTTCCCTTGTTTTGGTGCTGTCACATCAGGTTCAGGATGTGCATTTAGTGATGATTGTTCCCTTGTTTTGGTGCTGTCACATCAGTGTCAGGATGTGCATTTAGTGACACTAGTTCCCTTGTTTTGGTGCGGTCGCATCAGGTTCAGGATGTGCATTTAGTGATGATTGTTCCCTTGTTTTGGTGCTGTCACATCAGGTTCAGGATGTGCATTTAGTGATGAGTGTTCCCTTGTTTTGGTGCTGTCACATCAGGTTCAGGATGTGCATTTAGTGATGAGTGTTCCCTTGTTTAGGTGCTGTCACATCAGGTTGAGGATGTGCATTTAGTGATGAGTGTTCCCTTGTTTTGGTGCTGTCACATCAGGGTCAGGACGTGCATTTAGTGATGATTGTTCCCTTGTTTTGGTGCTGTCGCATCAGTGTCTTGATGTGCATTTAGTGACAATAGTTTCCTTGTTTTGCTGCTGTCACAGGTTTAGTATGTGCATTTAGTGACACTAGTTCCCTTGTTTTGGTGCTGTCGCATCAGGTTCAGGATGTGCATTTTGTGATGATTGTTCCCTTGTTTTGGTGCTGTCACATTAGGTTCAGGACATGCATTTAGTGACTGTTCCCTTGTTTTGGTGCTGTCGCATCAGGTTCAGGATGTGCATTTAGTGACACTAGTTCCCTTGTTTTGTTGCTGTCACATCAGGGTCAGGATGTGCATTTAGTGATGAGTGTTCCCTTGTTTTGGTGCTGTCACATCAGGGTCAGGACGTGCATTTAGTGATGATTGTTCCCTTGTTTTGGTGCTGTCGCATCAGGTTCAGGATGTGCATTTTGTGATGATTGTTCCCTTGTTTTGGTGCTGTCACATCAGGGTCAGGATGTGCATTTAGTGATGATTGTTCCTTTGTTTTGGTGATGTCACATCAGGTTCAGGATATGCGTTTAATGATGAGTGCTCCTTTGTTTTGGTGCTGTCACATTAGGTTCAGGACATGCATTTAGTGACTGTTCCCTTGTTTTGTTGCTGTCACATCAGGGTTAGGATGTGCATTTAGTGATGATTGTTCCCTTGTTTTAGTGCTGTCACAGGTTCAGGACGTGCATTTAGTGATGATTGTTCCCTTGTTTTGGTGCTGTCACATCAGGTTCAGGACATGCATTTAGTGACTGTTCCCTTGTTTTGGTGCTGTCACATCAGGGTCAGGATGTGCGTTTAGTGATGAGTGTTCCCTTGTTTAGGTGCTGTCACATCAGTGTCATGATGTGCATTTAGTGATGATTGTTCCCTTGTTTAGGTGCTGTCACATCAGTGTCATGATGTGCATTTAGTGATGAGTGTTCCCTTGTTTAGGTGCTGTCACATCAGGTTGAGAATGTGCATTTAGTGATGAGTGTTCTCTTGTTTTGGTGCTGTCGCATCAGCTTCAGGATGTGCCTTTAGTGACAATAGTTCCCTTGTTTTGCTGCTGTAACAGGTTTAGTATGTGCATTTAGTGACATTAGTTCCCTTGTTTTGGTGATGTCGCATCAAGTTGAGAATGTGCATTTAGTGATGATTGTTCCCTTGTTTTGGTGCTGTCACATCAGGTTGAGGATGTGCATTTAGTGATGATTGTTCCCTTGTTTTGGTGCTGTCACATCAGGTTCAGGATGTGCATTTAGTGATGAGTGTTCCCTTGTTTAGGTGCTGTCACATCAGTGTCATGATGTGCATTTAGTGATGATTGTTCCCTTGTTTAGGTGCTGTCACATCAGTGTCATGATGTGCATTTAGTGATGAGTGTTCCCTTGTTTTGGTGCTGTCGCATCAGGTTGAGAATGTGCATTTAGTGATGAGTGTTCCCTTGTTTTGGTGCTGTCACATCAGGTTGAGAATGTGCATTTACTGACAATTGTTCTCTTGTTTTGGTGCTGTCGCATCAGCTTCAGGATGTGCCTTTAGTGACAATAGTTTCCTTGTTTTGCTGCTGTCACAGGTTTAGTATGTGCATTTAGTGACAATAGTTCCCTTGTTTTGGTGATGTCGCATCAAGTTGAGAATGTGCATTTAGTGATGATTGTTCCCTTGTTTTGGTGCTGTCGCATCAGGTTCAGGATGTGCATTTAGTGATGAGTGTTCCCTTGTTTAGGTGCTGTCACATCAGTGTCATGATGTGCATTTAGTGATGATTGTTCCCTTGTTTTGGTGCTGTCACATCAGTGTCAGGATGTGCATTTAGTGATGATTGGTCACTTGTTTTGGTGATGTTGCATCAGGTTCAGGATGTGCATTTAGTGATGAGTGTTCCCTTGTTTAGGTGCTGTCACATCAGGTTGAGGATGTGCATTTAGTGATGATTGTTCCCTTGTTTTGGTGCTGTCACATCAGGTTCAGGATGTGCATTTAGTGATGAGTGTTCCCTTGTTTAGGTGCTGTCACATCAGTGTCATGATGTGCATTTAGTGATGATTGTTCCCTTGTTTTGGTGCTGTCACATCAGTGTCAGGATGTGCATTTAGTGATGATTGGTCACTTGTTTTGGTGATGTTGCATCAGGTTCAGGATGTTCATTTAGTGATGAGTGTTCCCTTGTTTTGGTGCGGTCGCATCAGGTTCAGGATGTGCATTTAGTGATGAGTGTTCTCTTGTTTAGGTGCTGTCACATCAGGTTGAGGATGTGCATTTAGTGATGAGTGTTCCCTTGTTTAGGTGCTGTCACATCAGGTTCAGGATGTACATTTAGTGATGAGTGTTCCCTTGTTTAGGTGCTGTCACATCAGGTTCAGGATGTGCATTTAGTGATGAGTGTTCCCTTGTTTAGGTGCTGTCACATCAGGCATTTAGTGATGAGTGTTCCTTGTTTTGGTGCTGTCACATCAGGTTGAGGATGTGCATTTAGTGACAATAGTTCCCTGGTTTTGCTGCTGTCGCATCAGGTTCAGGATGTGCATTTTGTGATGATTGTTCCCTTGTTTTGGTGCTGTCACATCAGGTTCAGGATGTGCATTTAGTGATGAGTCTTCCCTTGTTTTGCTGCTGTCGCATCAGGTTCAGGATATGCATTTAGTGATGAGTGCTTGTTTTGGTGCTGTCACATCAGGTTCAGGATGTGCATTTAGTGATGAGTGTTCCCTTGTTTAGGTGCGGTCACATCAGGTTCAGGATGTGCATTTAGTGATGAGTGTTCCCTTGTTTAGGTGCTGTCACATCAGTGTCATGATGTGCATTTAGTGATGAGCATTCCCTTGTTTAGGTGCTGTCACATCAGTGTCATGATGTGCATTTAGTGATGAGTGTTCCCTTGTTTTGGTGCTGTCGCATCAGGTTGAGAATGAGCATTTAGTGACAATAGTTCCCTGGTTTTGCTACTGTCACAGGTTTAGTATGTGCATTTTGTGACAATAGTTCCCTTGTTTTGGTGATGTCGCATCAGGTTGAGAATGTGCATTTAGTGATGATTGTTCCCTTGTTTTGGTGCTGTCGCATTAGGTTCAGGATGTGCATTTAGTGACAATAGTTCCCTGGTTTTGGTGCTGTCACATCAGGTTGAGGATGTGCATTTAGTGATGAGTGTTCCCTTGTTTTGGTGCTGTCACATCAGGTTGAGGATGTGCATTTAGTGATGAGTGTTCCCTTGTTTTGGTGCTGTCACATCAGGGTCAGCATTTAGTGATGATTGTTCCTTGTTTCAGGTTGAGAATGTGCATTTAGTGATGATTGTTCCCTTGTTTTGGTGCTGTCGCATTAGGTTCAGGATGTGCATTTAGTGACAATAGTTCCCTGGTTTTGGTGCTGTCACATCAGGTTGAGGATGTGCATTTAGTGATGAGTGTTCCCTGGTTTTGGTGCTGTCACATCAGGTTGAGGATGTGCATTTAGTGATGAGTGTTCCCTGGTTTTGGTGCTGTCACATCAGGTTGAGGATGTGCATTTAGTGATGAGTGTTCCCTTGTTTTGGTGCTGTCACATCAGGGTCAGGACGTGCATTTAGTGATGATTGTTCCCTTGTTTTGGTGCTGTCGCATCAGGTTCAGGATGTGCATTTTGTGATGATTGTTCCCTTGTTTTGGTGCTGTCACATCAGGGTCAGGATGTGCATTTAGTGATGATTGTTCCTTTGTTTTGGTGATGTCACATCAGGTTCAGGATATGCGTTTAATGATGAGTGCTCCTTTGTTTTGGTGCTGTCACATTAGGTTCAGGACATGCATTTAGTGACTGTTCCCTTGTTTTGTTGCTGTCACATCAGGGTTAGGATGTGCATTTAGTGATGATTGTTCCCTTGTTTTAGTGCTGTCACAGGTTCAGGACGTGCATTTAGTGATGATTGTTCCCTTGTTTTGGTGCTGTCACATCAGGTTCAGGACATGCATTTAGTGACTGTTCCCTTGTTTTGGTGCTGTCACATCAGGGTCAGGATGTGCATTTAGTGATGATTGTTCCCTTGTTTAGGTGCTGTCACATCAGTGTCATGATGTGCATTTAGTGATGATTGTTCCCTTGTTTAGGTGCTGTCACATCAGTGTCATGATGTGCATTTAGTGATGAGTGTTCCCTTGTTTAGGTGCTGTCACATCAGGTTGAGAATGTGCATTTAGTGATGAGTGTTCTCTTGTTTTGGTGCTGTCGCATCAGCTTCAGGATGTGCCTTTAGTGACAATAGTTCCCTTGTTTTGCTGCTGTAACAGGTTTAGTATGTGCATTTAGTGATGAGTAGTTCCCTTGTTTTGGTGATGTCACATCAGTGTCATGATGTGCATTTAGTGATGATTGTTCCCTTGTTTTGGTGCTGTCGCATCAGGTTCAGGATGTGCATTTAGTGACAATAGTTCCCTGGTTCTGGTGCTGTCACATCAGGTTGAGGATGTGCATTTAGTGATGAGTGTTCCCTTGTTTTGGTGCTGTCACATCAGGTTGAGAATGTGCATTTACTGACAATTGTTCTCTTGTTTTGGTGCTGTCACATCAGGGTCAGGACGTGCATTTAGTGATGATTGTTCCCTTGTTTTGGTGCTGTCACATCAGTGTCATGATGTGCATTTAGTGACAATAGTTTCCTTGTTTTGCTGCTGTCACAGGTTTAGTATGTGCATTTAGTGACAATAGTTCCCTTGTTTAGGTGCTGTCACATCAGGTTCAGGATGTGCATTTTGTGATGATTGTTCCCTTGTTTTGGTGCTGTCACATCAGGGTCAGGATGTGCATTTAGTGATGATTGTTCCTTTGTTTTGGTGATGCCGCATCAGGTTCAGGATGTGCATTTAATGATGAGTGTTTGTTTTGGTGCTGTCACATCAGGTTCAGGATGTGCGTTTAGTGATGAGTGTTCCCTTGTTTTGGTGCTGTCACATCAGGTTCAGGATGTGCGTTTAGTGATGAGTGTTCCCTTGTTTTGGTGCTGTCACATCAGGTTCAGAACATGCATTTAGTGACTGTTCCCTTGTTTTTTTGCTGTCACATCGGGGTTAGGACGTGCATTTAGTGATGATTGTTCCCTTGTTTTAGTGCTGTCACAGGTTCAGGACATGCATTTAGTGATGACTGTTCCCTTGTTTTAGTGCTGTCACAGGTTCAGGACATGCATTTAGTGATGATTGTTCCCTTGTTTTAGTGCTGTCATCCTCTGTAGTATGAGCTCACCAGTCACTCATTAGTAAATTGCTACAAAGTTATTAGGTAGTAGTTAAATTGTGGCGTTCATACATTTTTATGATGATTTTCCCCTTGTTTTGGTGGTGTCACCATAATATGAGCTCACCAGTCATTCCTTCGTATATTGCAACAGAGTTATTAGGTAGCAGTTTCATTTTTGGGTTCATACAGCAATACAGTGCAAATCTAGCAGTGTGGGACTTCAGAAAGGCTTCATACTTATAGTCATACGCCATGTATATGCAGAAACCTGCTGCTGTACCCTGAGGTTTGGTCAAATTCCTAGGAAACGCATGAAAAGAAAAGAATGAGAAGGTCACTGCATGGGGAGACTTTCACCTTATCAAACCAACAACACCCTAAGTACCCACAGCGTCCTAAGGGACCTGGCATCACAAGCTGACTGCAATCTTAACTTCGACCATCATGTATCTACTGTAATAAGGAAAGCCTTCGGTGTAGCACACTTGATTAGTAGAAGCATAACCTCAAGAGCAAAAGAGGTTATAACCCCCTCTATACTGGGCACTTAACTGACCCATAATTGAGTATCATGCCCTGTTTGGCATATACCATACTAAGCCCCTGTAGCAATTGGAGAGACCTCAGGGGTTTCTAACAAAGATTATCAAGGGGCTTCAGGATGTGGCTTACACAGACCAACTAAAGTCCCTGTCACTATACTCCATATCATATACACTTCTTTGGGGGGATTTGTGCCTGGCCTACAGAGCAATCCAAGACCCAAACATAATGAACTAGCTGCATATCTGTAAATCAAACAGGATGAGAGCTACCTGTTCAAGGGACCTAAATATAGCCTGTGACTTAAATAGGACTTGCTGGAGGGAGCAATCTATCTACCAGTGACTGCCACATCTATGGAAAAGGCTACCAATTTATGTGAAACAGAATACCTCTATGACATTCTCAACAGGAATATGGACAAATGGATGAGGCACCCTAAATTCCCAGGGATAGTGCCCACAACTCTCCTGGACATGGACAGTCATCACTAAATGCAATCTTGGGTACTGACTAACATTTCTGTGGTATTACATTGGGATGAAATGGCTAGGTTTAAAATGACCTCCGGGTCAATAGCCTAGTAATCTCCAATGATCCAACAATCCTCAACAAGTAAGACCAAACATGTAGCAGATTATATTAGCAGAGCGTGTGTAACTGCATCCATGATGGGATGGTTATATTTATTATGGAGGTATACATTCTTACACAGTTGTGGGATTGTGCATGTGTAACTGCATCCATGATGGGGTGATTGTATTTATTGTGGAGGTATACTTTCCTACACAGTTGTGGATCATGCATGTGTAACTGCATTCATGATGGGATAATTATATTTACTGTGGAGATAAAAATTAACACACAGTTGTGGGAATGTGCATGTGTAACTGCATCCATGATGGGATGGTTATAGCTATTGTTAAGGTATACCTTCCTACACAGTTGTGGGATCGTGCATGTGTAACTGCATCCCTGATGGGATGATTGCATTTATTGTGGAGGTATATGTTCCTACACAGTTTTGGGATCGTGCATGTGTAACTGCATCCATGACGGGATGATTATATTTATTGTGGAGGTATACATTCCTACACAGTTGTGGAATCATGCATGTGTAACTGCATCCATGACGGGATGATTATATTTATTGGGGAGGTATACATTCCTACACAGTTGTGAGATTATGCATGTGTAACTGCATCCATGATGGGATGATTATATTTATTGTGGAGGTATACGTTCCAACACAGCTGTGGAATCGTGCATGTGTAACTGCATCCCTGACGGGATGATTATATTTGTTGTCAAGGTATATTTTCCTACACAGTTGTGGGATCATGCATGTGTAACTGCATCCATGATGGGATGACTATATTTATTGTGGAGGTATATGTTCCTACACAGTCGTGGCATCGTGCATGTGTAACTGCTTCCATGATGGGATGAATTTATTTATTGAGGAGGTATATGTTCCTACACAGTTGTGGGATTGTGCATGTATAACTGTATTCATGGCAGGATGATTATATTTATTGTGGAAGTATAAGTTCCCGCACAGCTGTGGGATTGAGCATGTGTAACTGCATCCCTGATGGGATGATTATATTTTTCTTTGTGGAGGTATACATTCATACACAGTTGTGGGAATGTGCATGTGTAACTGCATCCATGATGGGATGATTATATTTATTATGGAGGTATATGTTCCTACACAGTTGTGGGAATGTGTATGTGTAACTGCATCCATAATGGGATGATTATATTTATTGTGGAGGTATATGTTCCTAAACAGTTGTGGGAACATGCATGTGTAACTCCATCCATGATGGGATTATATTTATTGAGCAGGTAAACATTCCTGCACAGTTGTGGGAATGTGCATGTGTAACTGCATCCATGATGGGATGATTATATTTATTGTCAAGGTATATGTTCCTACACAGTTGTGGGATCATGCATGTATAACTGCATCCCTGATGGGATGGTTATATTTATTGTGGAGGTAAACATGCCTACACAGTTGTGGGATCGTGCATGTGTAACTGCTTCCATGATGGGATGATTATATTTATTGTGGAGGTATATGTTCCTAAACAGTTGTGGGAACATGCATGTGTAACTCCATCCATGATGGGATTATATTTATTGAGCAGGTAAACATTCTGGAATGTGCATGTGTAACTGCATCCATGATGGGATGATTATATTTATTGTCAAGGTATATGTTCCTACACAGTTGTGGGATCATGCATGTATAACTGCATCCCTGATGGGATGGTTATATTTATTGTGGAGGTAAACATGCCTACACAGTTGTGCGATTGTGCATGTGTAACTGCTTCTATGATGGGATGATTGTATTTATTGTGGAGGTATACATTCCTACACAGCTGTGGGATTGTGCATGTGTAACTGCATCCATAATGGGATGATTATATTTATTGTGGAAGTATAAGTTCCCGCACAGCTGTGGGATCATGCATGTGTAACTACAATCCTGATGGGATGATTATATTTTTTTTTGTGGAGGTATACGTTCATACACAGTTGTGGGAATGTGCATGTGTAACTGTATCCATGATGGGATGATTATAATTATTGTGGAGGTATACGTTCCTTCACAGTTGTGGGAACATGCATGTGTAACTGCATCCATGATGGGATGATTATATTTATTGCACAGGTATACATTCTTATACAGTTTTGGGATTGTGCATGTGTAATTGCATCCATGATGTGATGGTTATATTTATTGTGGAGGTATACTGTTCTACACAGTTGTGGATCGTGCATGTGTAACTTGCATTCATGATGGGATGATTACATTTATTGTAGAGGTATACGTTCCTACACAGTTATGGGATTGTGCATGTGTAACTGCATCCCTGATGGGATGGTTGCATTTTTTGTGGAGGTATACATTCCTACACAGTTGTGGAATCATGCATGTGTAACTGCATCCATGATGGGATGATTATATTTATTGTGGAGGTATACGTTCCTACACAGCTGTGGGATCGTGCATGTGTAATTGCATCCCTGATGGGATGATTGTATTTATTCTCAAGGTATACATTCCTATACAGTTGTGGCATCATGCATGCGTAACTGCATCCTTGATGGTATGGCTATATTTATTGTGGAGGTATACGTTCCTACACAGTTGTGGGATCATACATGTGTAACTGCATCCATGATGGGATGATTGTATTTATTGTGGAGGTATACATTTCTACACAGTTGTGGCATTGTGCATGTATAACTGCATCCCTGATGGAATGGTTATATTTATTGTCAAGGTATATTTTCCTAAACAGTCGTGGGATCATGCATGTGTAACTGCATCCATGATGGGATGACTATATTTATTGTGGAGGTATATGTTCCTACACAGTTGTGGGATCGTGCATGTGTAACTGTTTCCAATATGGGAGGATTTTATTTATTGTGGAGGTATACGTTCCTACACAGTTGTGGGATTGTGCATGTGTAACTGCATTCATGGCAGGATGATTATATATATTGTGGAAGTATAACTTCCCGCACAGCTGTGAGATTGTGCATGTGTAACTGCATCCCTGATGGGATGACTATATTTTTCTTTGTGGAAGCATACATTCATACACAGTTGTGGGAACGTGCATGTGTAACTGCATCCATGATGGGATGGTCATATTTATTGTGTAGGTATATGTTCCTACACAGTTGTGTGATAATGCATGTGTAACTGCATCCATGATGGTATGATTGTTCTTATTGTGGAGGTATACATTCCTACACAGTTGTGCGATTGTGCATGTGTAACTGCATCCATGATGGGATGATTATATTTATTGTGGAGGTATACATTCCTATACAGTTGCGGGATTGTGCATGTGTAACTGCATCCGTGATGGGATGATTATATTTATTGTGGAGGTATACATTCCTACACAGTTGTGGGAACATGCATGTGTAACTGCATCCATAATGGGATGATTATATTTATTGTGGAGGTATATGTTCCTAAACAGTTGTGAGAACATGCGTGTGTAACTCCATCCATGATGGGATTATATTTATTGTGCAGGTAAACATTCCTGCACGGTTGTGGGAATGTGCATGTGTAACTGCATCCATGATGGGATGATTATACTTATTGTCAAGGTATATGTTCCTAAACAGTTGTTGGATCATGCATGTATAACTGCATCCCTGATGGGATTGTTATATTTATTGTGGAGGTAAACATGCCTACACAGTTATGGGATCATGCATGTGTAACAGCTTCTATGATGTCATGATTGTATTTATTGTGGAGGTATACGTTCCTACACAGTTGTGGGATTGTGCATGTGTAACTGCATCCATGACGGGATGATTATATTTATTGTGGAAGTATAAGTTCCCGCACAGCTGTGGGATCGTGCATGTGTAACTGCATCCCTGATGGGATGATTATATATTTTTTTGTGTAGGTATACGTTCATACACAGTTGTGGGAATGTGCATGTGTAACTGTATCCATGATGGGATGATTATAATTATTGTGGAGGTATACATTCCTTCACAGTTGTGGGAACGTGCATGTGTAACCGCATCTATGATGGGATGATTATATTTATTGCACAGGTATACGTTCCTACACAATTGTGGGATCATGCATGTGTAACTAGATCCCTGATGGGATCATATTTATTGTGGAGGTATACATTCTTACACAGTTGTGGGATTGTGCATGTGTAACTGCATCTATGATGTGATGGTTATATTTATTGTGGAGGTATATGTTCCTACAAAGTTGTGGGATCATATATGTGTAACTGCATCCATGATGGGATGATTGTATTTATTGTGGAGTTATACTTTCCTACACAGTTGTGGATAGTGCATGTGTAACTGCATTCATGATGGGATGATTATATTTATTGTGGAGATAAACATTAATACACAGTTGTGGGAATGTGCATGTGTAACTGCATTCATGATAGGATGATTACATTTATTGTGGAGGTATACAATTCCTACACAGTTGTGGGATTGTGCATGTGTAACTGCATCCCTGATGGGATGGTTGCATTTATTGTCAAGATATACATTCCTACACAGTTGTGGGATCGTGCATGTGTAACTGCATCCCTGATGGGATGGTTGCATTTATTGTGGAGGTATACATTCCTACACAGTTGTGGAATCATGCATGTGTAACTGCATCCATGACGGGATAATTATATTTATTGTGGAGGTATACATTTCTACACAGTTGTGGGATTATGCATGTGTAACTGCATCCATGATGGGATGATTATATTTATTGTGGAGGTATACGTTCCTATACAGCTGTGGGATTGTGCATGTGTAACTGCATCCCTGATGGGATGATTGTATTTATTGTCAAGATATACATCCCTACACAGTTGTGGCATCGTGCATGCATAACTGCATCCTTGATGGGTTGGCTATATTTATTGTTGAGGTATACGTTCCTACACAGTTGCGGGATCGTACATGTGTAACTGCATCCATGATGGGATGATTGTATTTATTGTGGAGGTATACATTCCAAGACAGTTATGGGATCATGCATGTGTAACTGCATCCATGATGGGATGATTATATTTATTGTCAAGGTATATGTTCCTACACAGTCGTGGGATCATGCATGTGTAACTGCATCCATTATGGGATGATTATATTTATTGTCAAGGTATATTTTCCTACACAGTTGTGGGATCATGTATGTGTAACTGCATCCATGATGGGATGATTATATTTATTGTCAAGGTATATGTTCCTACACAGTTGTGGGATCATGCATGTATAACTGCATCCCTGATGGGATGGTTATATTTATTGTAGAGGTAAACATGCCTGCACAGTTGTGGGATCGTGCATGTGTAACTGCTTCCATGATGGGATGATTTTATTTATTGTGGAGGTATACGTTCCAACTAGTTGTGGGATTGTGCATGTGTAACTGCATTCATGGCAGGATGATTATATTTATTGTGGAAGTATAAGTTCCAGCACAGCTGTGGGATTGTTCATGTGTAACTGCATCCCTGATGGGATGATTATATTTTTCTTTGTGGAGGTATACATTCATACACAGTTTCGGGAACGTGCATGTGTAACTGCATCCATGATGGGATGGTAATATTTATTGTGTAGGTATATGTTCCTACACAGTTGTGTGATAATGCATGTGTAACTGCATCCATGATGGTATAATTGTACTTATTGCAGAGGTATACGTTCCTACACAGTTGTGGGATTGTGCGTGTGTAACTGCATCCATGATGGGATGATTATATTTATTGTGGAGGTATACATTACTACACAGTTGTGGGAACGTGCGTGTGTAACTGCATCCATAATGGAATGATTATATTTATTGTGGAGGTATATGTTTCTAAACAGTTGTGGGAATATGGATGTGTAACTGCATCCATGATGGGATGATTATATTTATTGTGGAGGTATACATTCTCACACAATTGTGGGATCATGCGTGTGTAACTGCATCCATGATGGGATGATTATATTTATTGTGCAGATATACATTTCTGCACAGTTGTGGGAATGTGCATGTGTGACTGCATCCATGATGGGATGATTATATTTATTATGGAGGTATACATTCCTACACAGTTGTGGGATTGTGCATGTGTAACTCCATACCTGATGGGATGATTATATTTTTCTTTGTGGAGGTATACATTCATACACAGTTTCGGGAACATGCATGTGTAACTGCATCCATGATGGGATGGTAATATTTATTGTGTAGGTATATGTTCCTATACAGTTGTGTGATGATGCATGTGTAACTACATCCATGATGGTATAATTGTACTTATTGCAGAGGTATACGTTCCTACACAGTTGTGGGATTGTGTGTGTGTAACTGCATCCATGATGGGATGATTATATTCATTGTGGAGGTATATGTTACTACACAGTTGTGGGAATGTGCATGTGTAACTGCATCCATAATGGAATGATTATATTTATTGTGGAGGTATATGTTCCTAAACAGTTGTGGGAACATGCATGTGTAACTGCATCCGTGATGGGATGATTATATTTATTGTGGAGGTATACATTCTCACACAATTGTGGGATCATGCGTGTGTAACTGCATCCATGATGGGATGATTATATTTATTGTGAAGGTATACATTTCTGCACAGTTGTGGGAACGTGCATGTGTGACTGCATCCATGATGAGATGATTATATTTATTATGGAGGTATACGTTCCTACACAGTTGTGAAAATGTGCATGTGTAACTGCATCCATGATGGGATGATTATATTTATTATGGAAGTATGCGTTCCCATACAGTTGTGTGATCATGAGTGTGTAACTCCATCCATGATGGCTTATATTTATTGTACAGGTAAACATTCCTGCACAGTTGTGGGAACGTGCATGTGTAACTGCATCCATGATGGGATGATTATATTTATTGTGGAAGTATAAGTTCCTGCACAGCTGTGGGATCGTGCATGTGTAACTGCATCCCTGATGGGATGATTATATTTATTGCACAGGTATATGTTCCTACACAGTTGTGGGATCGTGCATGTGTAACTGGATCCCTGATGGGATGATATTTATTGTGGAGGTATAAATTCCTACACAGTTGTGGGATCGTGCATGTGTACATGTGCAACTGCATCCATGATGGGATGATTGCATTTATTGTTGAGGCATACATTCCTACACAGTTGTGGGATCACACATGTATAACTGCATCCCTGATGGGATGATATTTATTGTGGAGGAATACGTTCCTACACAGTTGTGGGATCGTGCATGTGTAACTGCATCCATAATGGTACAATTAGATTTATTGTGAAGGTATATATTCCTACACAGTTGTGGGAATATGCATGTGTAACTGCATCCATGATAAGATGATTATATTTATTGTGGAGGTATACGTTCCTACACAGTTGTGGGAATGTGCATGTGTAACTGCCTCCATGATGGGATAATTGCATTTATTGTGGAAGTATACGTTCCTACACAGTTATGGGATGATTATAATTATTGTGAAGGTATACGTTCCTACACAGTTGTGGGATCGTGCATGTGTAACTGCATCCATGATGGGATGATTATGTTTATTGTGGAGGTATACGTTCCTACTCAGTTGTGAGATTGTGCATGTGTAGCTGCGTTTGTGATGAGATGATTGTATTTATTATGGAGGTGTGAGTCCCTACACAGTTGTGGGATCGTATTCTGGAGACATAACTACCTTTATGGCAGAATGAATATATTAACTCTGAAGGTATAACTATCTTTATGGTAGTAAGGGAGTGGATAAATAAACTCTGGAGCTATAAAAGTCTTAATGGTCGGTGGGTTTATCTGAAATCTGGATTTATAAATGCCTGCACAGTTGGGGATGGTGTTTATATAGTGCATAAAAATGGGCTGAGATGAGAGCCTGGGGAAGTTAATAGACAGGATCAAAGAGTAGAATTAAAATAAATAAATAAATTCTAAGGAATGCCTTTTGATTATTAGCATGAATTATAGGTTCATAGGTAGGTACTAGGCTATTAGCCCTAGGACCTATATAAGCCTAGTCAAAAAGGTACCCTGGCTTTCGCCACCCAAGAAAATTATTTTCCTGTGCCCCTGTCAAGCAGAGCCACAGAAGTGATCCCTGGGGTGAATTTCCTATTTTCCATCCAATTATCAAGATTTTTCTTGAAGAGTGCTAATGAGGAGCTCTGTTTGACATAGATAGGTAGTCTGTTCTAGAGTATGGGAAGTCTCTGGGACAGGAATCTATCCCTCCAGCATGTTCTGTTTATTGTGGTGACAAGGTTTAGGTCCCTAGAGTGTGTATCTTGGAGGGATTGGGATTTCTTTAAGTGGAGCATGTCCAACAGCTCTGGGTTTGACATAGCTTTATATGTTAGGCAGAGATCGCCTCTGAGTAGGCGATATGTGATGGAATAAAGCTGGAGTTTTTTGAGATGGTCTGCGTAGGGCATCTGGTGAGGCCAGTAATCCTCTTTTTGAGGTATTTCTGTGGCCTTTCCAGTTGTTGTAGATGTCTTGTGGGGTACATACCAAAAGGGGCATTGTACTCTATAATGGGTCTAATGAGTGATGAGTAGAGGGGAACAATGACCTCTCTTTTTTCTGGATGAGAAACCTTTTGTGATGAGGTGAGCCACATAGAAGGATTTCCTGACCACTGTGGCGATGTGATTATCAAAGGAGAGACTACTGTCCACCTGTGTCCCAAGGTCTCTTATCACACCTTTGGCATTACGTAGACTTCCATTTATGTGTTAGTTCATGGGTACAGAGTTTTTACCAAAGGGGATGACAATACACTTTTTGGCATTGAGCTTCAGGCCATGGCTTTGACACCAGGCATCTGTCTCAGTGAGGCCCTTTTGTAGTATGTCCAGTTTGTTAGGAGTTTCGATTATGGCTCCTAGTTTGCAGTCATCTGCAAACTTTGTTAGCCAAATCCCTTTTGTGTTAGCCTGTCCTTCAGAGAAGTAGAAACTACACAGGAGAGGACCCAGGACTGAACTCTGTGGTACTCCACTTGTCATTGGTCTGAAGTCGGATTTGGAGTCTGCTACTTTTACAGTGTGGGTTCTATCAGTGAGCCAGTTGTCAACCCATGTTGTGACCTAGGGATTTATACCTAGTTTAGTGAGCTTATCTATAATTCCAGAAGTGGGGGATGGTGTTGAAAGCCTTGGCGAGATCTAGATAAGCTGCGTGAACCACCTTACCCTTATCTATGGGTTTGGTGACTGCTTTAAAGAAGTCAATCAGGTTTAGGAGACATGATCTGCCTTTAACAAACCCGAACTGGGTAGGGTCCAGAGTCTGGAGATTACCAATGTCTTTCTTTATGAGTTCCATGATGATACATTCCATGGCCTTGCAGACCAGGCTCGTCAGGCTAATGGGGCGATAGTTCCCAGGGTCCATCATGGCTCCCCCTTTGTGGAGTGGGATAACCGTCATGGTGCACCATTCAGTGTATACAAAGCCTGAGGTGAGGCTATGATTGAATATGGTACTTAGGTCGGGTGCCAGTTCATTCTGTAGATCATGTAGAACGCAGCCTGGGATATTGTCAGGTCCCATGGATGCTGTGTTCTTGGCTTTGAAGAGTGTTTTTTTTACCTGTGCAGCTGTGATTACAGGAACTTTGCATTCTTCCAGTATAGAGATGGGCCCTCTAGGGGGTGAGAGAGGGGGTAAAGTTAGCACTGAACCTATCTGCCAGGATGTTGGCAATATCAGTTGGTTCTGTATATTTAGTGCCATTGTGCTGTAACTCAGAGCAGATCTGAGTGTTGCCATTGAGATTCTTGACATAGCTATAGAATGCTTTGCAGTTGTCTTTAGAGTCAGTGGCAATTTTGTTTTTGTAACTAGCTTTGGAGGATTTTATGAGGGATCTCAGCTTCTTACTGAGGTTGACCAGGGAGTTCCTCCAGTCATGGAATTTTACTCTTTTTTGCAACAGTTTCTTTCTTCTGTTGTAGAGTTTCTTTATGGCAGAGGACCACCAGATTGGCTTCCTTTTTTTGGAGGATAGCATCTTGGTTCTATTAGGGATAGCATGATCCATGCACTCGTGTAAGTGCTTATAAAGTGCATTTTTGTAGGGTTCAGCAATCGTACCTCTATTGTCCGTCTGCATGGATGTCATGAAGTTTGCCACTTCTGCCTTAAGAAGTGTGAAGTTGGCTTTGGAGAAGTTTTTTTTTACGGTGGTTTCCCTAATTGGGGGTGGGGGCGGGATGTGGATGTCTAGGATGATTAGCTTGTGGTCAGATCTGACCAATGAGGAATTGACCTCTGGTGTGGAACACCAGTTGCCCATGTTGGTAATGACCAGGTCTAGGATATTGCTGCCCTTGTGGTGGTGTGAATAAGTTGATCTAAGGCGTTGGACTTTATGAATTCCAGAAAATTTTGAGCAAAAGAGTTGGTACATGAGTAGTTTTTCCAGTTAATGGTGGGGTAGTTGAAACCACCCATTATTAGGGTGTTGGGTTGTATCCTAATACTTTCCAGTGTATCAAGAAATGAGGAGTGGGAATCCTGGGGCATGGTGGGGGGTCTGTAGCAAGCTACAATTTGGATTGCAGTCTTGCCCAGAGTCTGTTGCACTTGGATAATCTCGGATGCATTATGCTGTGCAACTAGCCTGGAGGTGTGGATATCCTTAATGAATATGGACACACCTCCACCTTTAGTGCTTCGTTCCGGGTTAGGTGGCCGAAAGGTGTAGTATGAATTATAGCCTGGTAATGCAGGGGTGCTATCTGGAGCTTTGAACTAGGTCTCTGTCACTGCACAGATGTCAATGTTCTCCATTTTAAGAAGTGCCTCGAGTGAATGCATTTTGAGGTTTAGACTTCTAGCACTGAGTAGCATTACCCTCAGATTTTGCTTACTTGTACCTGTTACGGTGGTGAATTTGTCATTTGAACCTTGCCTAAAAAAGGCACTATAGGGGTGGCAAGAGCCTTAGCCAGTATCCGGAATCCCAAGGGCGACAGGTGCAGGCCATCTCTGGCAAAGCATCGTGGTCTGTTGATCATGTCATCCCAGGCAGACAAATACTGGATCCCCTTAGAATGACACCAGAAGCTTAGCCAATTGTTGAAGTCAATCATTTTGTCCTTGTACTGTGGTATCATTCTGGGTGATGGCAGATTGCTACTCAGGGCTAGGATCAAACCTGCCTGGGGTACAAGATCTGAGAGCTCCTCCATGTCTCTTTTCATGTAGTCCAGGGAGGTACTTCTCAAGTCATTCACACCAACATGGACAATGACAGTGTCATATCTGTACTTGTTGTGGAGTGACCTGAGTGTGTGCGTTATGTGGCGGATCCTGGCACCTGACAGGCAGCTGACAGTAACTTTCTCCTTGTTTAGCCTGGTGAGTGGAACATCAGTGTGCCTGACTATAGAGTCACCTATGACTAGAGTGTTGGGTATGTTGTTATGCCTTATGGGCTGTGGTTGCATGGTACACTGAGTTTGTGGGCTATGTGTCATTTGGGTTGTGTTGGGGGGTGGAGTTTGCGTGCGTTTATGCTTTGGATGTCCCTGATGCTTGGGCAGGTTTTTATTGAGAGCCTCCGCGAATGTAGGTCTGTGTTTTGTGTTTTTATGTGTGTGTTTTGGTGGTGTAGGTTTTGAGGGACTATGTGATGAGTGTGGTGTGGTGCAAGTGTTTACCTTCTCCTCTTGACTGTCTAGTCCAGTCTTGGGTGAAGAGAGCTCTGCTTCCAGTTTGGGTATATAAGTGCATCTCTCACAGGTTGTAGTGTTGGGTGGTAGGAGGAGTGAGTTGTCTGCGTACATGAGGCAATTGCTGCATTGCCCCAAGATGCCCAGATTCATCAGGTAGACAGGGAAATCACCGGGAGCTGACCCTTAGACATGCCTGGATAAGTGCTTATTTATTAAGTACTAAAAACTGCTTTCCACTAGACAAGTGAGGAAAGTTGAGTGCTGTAGTAATTTGCAGCTTATGTAGTGCTTACAATGAGTTCTGAACAAGTGCTGAGCTCAAAGAAACAGGTTTGAGTGCTGAAACTAGAAAACTGGCTAGTTCTAAGAAACAAAATTAAGCTAGAAGGCTTCCATCCAACACAAAAAGGCTTGGGGGCTCAGAAGCCTACAAACATTCTAGACCACTTACAGGAAAAGCAGGAAACAAGCTTATTTTTTTCTGTTTCCCAGATGCTCTCTTTGTGCACAATAGGCGTGCCTGAAATCAGAATATGATCTCACTGCACTCAGTTGAGTGAGCAAACGAGATGGGCCCAGAAGGAGTATCCAAATACAAATTTACAAGAGGGGCGGGCAATTTCAAAGCCACCAACATTAACACCAAAACAAAACCAGGGATGGTGGGTGGGGAACCAACTGAAAAAACAGAGTCAAAACTTCCAGTTCAGTTAATATTCAATGTAACACAAATAAATCAATTAAAATGCTGTATTATTTGAAAAAAGCGCAGATAAAAGGTACGTAAATTCTCTTATATGTCCAGTTGAATACATCTAGATCTTAGCCGGGCAAAGCTCAGGTTTTAAGCAGAAAATATTCCAAAATGTACCACTTAAATAGGCAGTAACAGAATATCAATGAATGAGACTACCCCCGACTGCAATTACTGTCTATGCAGGAATTCTGAGCACACACCCACACAAACAAATCACTTATAATATGGTGGACATACTGCATTGGTGATAGTAAAAAATTCATAAATACGGTGTCACAAAATCAAATAACAAAATGTTATAATGAAAATGAACACCTAGCATCACACCATGTAATATGTAATGTTAAAAAAATACAATACAATTATACATGACAAGTGAAATTATCAACTAGTCACCCAAGAATGTGTTTCAGTTTTAAAATTGGGGGCTATACTAATATGATCATTAATACCAGGAAAGACAGTTGCATTCAACCTAAGTTGCCACCTTACTTCACTAATATCTAAATGCAAATCTAAAATCCTACCCTGTACATCCTTAATTATATTTTGCAATATACAAAACTTGAAATGATGTCCATCGTGCATTTCAATGTGCCTGTAAAGGGCATTAGTGCTTTTCCTTAGCCTTATATCTGAGAGGTGCTCATTAATCCTCTCTTTAAAGGCTCTACTGGTTTTTCCGACATAAAACGCCGGACACTGTACACACTGTGCCATGTACACCACGTTTTTTGTATGACAGTCAAAATGCCCATATAATCTAATAGGCACACCTACCACTTGTAAATTGGAACCTGTTACTAAGATGTGATGACACACACTACATCTCCCACATTTAAAATTCCCGACGGGCCTGCCGGTCACAATGGAAACATTATCACCCTTCTCTAACAGCTGTTTCAATGACCTAGCCTTCCTAAAAACACATTTGGGATAAGTACCAAGCTTGTCCCATACCAAACCATCTAACCTGAGGAACCTCCAATTATTGTATATAATGTCCCTAATATTGGGAGTATCATAAGAATGAGTGGTGATAAAATAAAGGTTGTGTTCGGAAAAATGACTACTGGTGTTATCGGTCACAGGTAGAGTATGGCCATCATTATCCACATTAACAATTTGATTAATTGTGTCCTAGTCCACTCTTGTAAGTTCTGTACTTGTTCCACCTCTAATTAATGGCCAGTACACCCCTTCGTCCCTCTTCTGTTTAACTTCCTCCAATACAGCTAGACACATACCTTCAGGATATCCTCTCCTAATGAACATGCTCATTATAAACTTCACTTCCTTCAAAAAATCTAAGTTATCACTAACCATCCTGGCAGCCCTGACCATCTGACCTTTAATCATTGTTCTTTTCTGGTGGTCAGGGTGCCAACTAGAATAACAGAGGTAAGAATTTGAGAAAGTGGCTTTTCTATAGATGTTAGTGGACAAAGAATAATTTAAAGGGTCTATTTTTAACTTTACATCTAAATAAGAAATCTCCTGTTTACTTATAGAGTGAGTGAACTTCAAAAAATGCACCGTACTATTAATGTATTCCATGAAGGCATTCAAATCATCTTCACTACCTTCCCATACTATAAACAAATCATCTAAATATCGGGTGTAGTGTCATATTCCTGTTCCCAGTAGGACATAACATAATTCGCATAGATGGGGGCACAAGCTGCCCCCATAGCTACACCCGTGATTTGCTTAAAGTAATAACCTTCAAAGAAAATATAATTATTGGACAATGCCATTTCCATCAAAGTGATGAATACATTTATATGGTCCTGATCGTACAACCTAGTCTTAAAAAGCTGTTGTTCCAACCATCCCAACCCTATCTCATTGGGTATTACAGAAAAAAGATTCACGTCAGTAGTGACTAAAATGGTATTTTCATTAAATTCCACAGTGCGTAGGTTCTCCAAAAACTGCCAAGAGTCATTCATAATATAATCAAATAGCTTGATGCCTTTTTGCAAGTTATAATTTAATTTTTTTTACTATCACTAATGCAGTATGTTCACCATATTATAAGTGATTTGTTTGTGTGGGTGTGTGCTCAGGTTGCTTTAAGCATGGTGAAATGTTTTTTGCCTTTTAAGTTTTTAATTGACTAATTGACTAATTGATCAATGATGTCATCTTATCTTGTATAAATGCTGGTGGGTAACCACTTTTTAACATTTTGTTCTGAAGAAGTCTAAATAAAGACGAAACCTAGGTCAAATTCGTGCTTGTGGTGGTTTCAGTCCTCCGGTACCCATTGTCGGTTCCATTTTCTTTCATTTGGTTTTTGGTTTGTGTTTGGTTTTTGTTATGCAGGAATTCTAACAGGCAATAAAATCTAGCAAGCCCTAACTGAAAAACAGAGTCAAACCTTCCAGTTCAGTTAATATTCAATGCATTATCCAGTCCGGTTTTAATATTCATTACCTGTCTACTACAGATTCGCTATGTCACTCACATTTCTGGTCTTTTAATACATTGCTTATTTATTCTTTCTGCGTTGTAATCTATATTACATATATTCTTATGTTTTTTCCACAAAAGCTTGTTGGTTAGCATAAATTTGTGAAATATTCCCTTCTACCATTTTTCTGAAACTTGCCTTAATTTTATATGGTTTCATCTGAGTTTATTCCCATTATGAATACCTCCTTTGCCAATTTGCCTTTTCTTTGGTCCTTCCATTTGCTTGCGTGCCTTAAAGGTAATGTTCATTGTTTTCAGGCCAGGCGTCTAGTCTTGATAAAACCAGATTCTATTTCATGTCACCTTTATTTTCTATATGTGCAGTGCTACAAAAAAAAAAGTAGCAACAATGCCTTTCTTCTCAAAATTCCAGCCCTTTTCTCAATAATAGTACCCCCCCCACATGTATAACAGACTCGGATACTAATATTCCCTAAATATGTGTGTGTGTGTGTGTCTTTCGGCTTTTCCCGGTTAGGGGTCGCCACAGGGGAACTCCGGTCCGTTAACAATTGGTAGTTGATTTTTAAGTGCTGAGTTACAAGCCCTGACACACAACCTCCAACAAAGGTACGCCCATTCATGCATGTCTCCATGCAGAAGACGCTCTAGTTGAGAATTGAACCGGACAGCGTCTTACTGTGAGGCGACAACGCTACAGCAGCAGCACCACCGCGGATATCAATATTCCCTAAATGTCAAATCCTGTAATATGGAATGTGGAAACGAGGTGCAAGAGGAAACCCTTATCACAGTCGCATGCAGCACACAGCCAAGTATGCTTACCAACCATTTATTAATGGATTTCCTGAGCTCAGGCAGTATTTGTGATAAAAGCATCTGCCAGTTTGGGAAAAAAAGAGGATACAGAACTTTAAAGCAGAAAATATAAATTTGAAAAAAAAAAACCTGTCGATTTATAAAAGCTCAGCTTCCACCCTAGTGTGTGTGTGTGTGTGTGTGTGTGTGTGTGTGTGTGTGTGTGTGTGTACGCGTGCATCCAGCTATCTATCTATCCATACATACATATATATTATATATGTAAAATATGAGTTTTTAATGAATAGCAGACGATTACCATTAATCAGCACTAAAATCATCACAAAAAAGTAATTGCAAATGTAAACCAGCAGGTTACATTTGCAATTATGAAAAGTAAAGCAGCTATTTATGTGACATGCTTCACCCCCCCCCACCACCACAACCACCACACACACCCTGGCATTTCACACAAACTTGAAAAAAGAGGAAAACTCCTTGAATTATGTAACAATGGATATAATGAGCGTCAACCATTACATAACTGTACCTGCAACGGAAAACACCACTGTTTCAGCACATGATAAAATGTATGCACTATATAAAGAGACAGAGAGAATCTCATGAGCTTCGACCATTACATAACTGTACCTGCAACGGAAAACACCACTGTTTCAGCACATGATAAAATGTATGCACTATGTAAAGAGGCAGAATCTCATGTGGGTTACAATGTAGCTGTTCATTCCCTCTCCCACTGTAATTCCCTTCCAGAATCTCATGTGGGTTACAATGTAGCTGTTCATTCCCTCTCCCACTGTAATTCCCTTCCCGTTACTAAGAAGCAGACATTCCCTTGTACTTCCTGTTACCAAGGAGGATGGAGACCAACATTCATTCAGTTCTCTGACAAAGAATTATTTTCCTTGGTTGTCTTGCTGCCCCCATGATCCTTTCTCATACAAATCATCAGACAGGAATTTTATTTCAGACCTCCCTTATTCTGTTCTTGTACAAACAGCAAGGATATTGTACTCTGTCATCCCTTCATGCTGACCCCCCTCCTTAAGATGCCAGCAACTTATTCATCCTTCCCTGTATGTCCCCTCACTTACAAACCAAAGAGCAAGTGTGACCACACAAACCCCATGAGCATATCAGGTAATGTAAGATGGTCATTTAACTGCTATTTCTCCAGCCCACTCCACCCCCAAAAAAGATACACACCCACACAACCAATCTGTCATCTCTATTCACAAACCATGCAGCAACCATGCACTCTACAAATCAGTAAATTTTCCTGCACAAGGAACAGAAAAATACTTTTTCAATGCTCTTGAAACAATTCCCACTTACAAATGAGGGAGCAAGCCAGCTTTAAAACCTTGTATATTTCTATCCTACAATGTGTCACTGCCATCATCTGAAGCTGCACTTTAATAACACCCGTTTGTTAACCATGTAGGTCCACAGGACACACGTCTCTTTTCTGGAGTGATCCTGGAGAAGTGTTTGGTTAAGCAGCTTTACAGAAGGTTACAGACTGAGGGCAGAGGAAATCGAACCCTGTACCCCTGTACCCCAGAAACTGTAGCTTGTAGCTTTCATGCTCTGCAACAACCATCTCACTTACAGAAGAGCTAGGAAGAGCATACAGTATGAACATGAGAAGACCTCTGAAAATTAGTTTGCACTTCAGTTTATGTACTATAATGTTAGCTCACCTTTTTCCACCACATCATACCAGCACAAACAAGAGAAAAAAACAAAATGTAAAGCAAAATATAAGCAGAGGGCATTAGCAGAAACATGCATCTACCTCTAGAAACAGTCAGTAAGGAAAGGTGTATTATTGAATAATGGCAGGCACGTTTTTGTGCACCCTGTGTTAACCAGTGTTTTCCACTGTACAGCTAACCAGTTATAAAGCAAAATGGAGAAGTTTGCAGAACTCTTTCATATGAATTTATAATGTGGCCATGCAACATGACTGTCAGCCTCCTCACTAGATCTCTGTAACAGAGCAATTAACATCCTGGAGAATCAAGGACAAACATGAAAATAAGCAAAGTCAGAGCATTTTTAAATATTACATTATTCACTAAGGAACCTGAAAGAATACACTCATCTCCATTAATCTACATTTTTTATTTAGGACAGCGCAGTGGTGCAGCGGTTGATTGTCGCCTCACAGCAGGAGGTTTTCTGGTTCGATTCTCGGCTGGGGTGTCTTCTGTGTGGAGTCAGTATGTCCTCCCTGCGTCCTTGTGGGTTTCCTCACGTGTTACAATGACATGTATCTGAAGTGTTTCTTCTCAGGCCTTCGCTGAAAATTGGCTTTGTTCCAAGTCAGACTTTCTCGGTAAACAAATGGTACATAAATAAATTTGTCTGAACGGTAATGAAAGCAATAAAATATTCTTACCTTTACAGTTATTTCACATAATAGATTTTACTAAGAACAGGCCAACATCTGAAGGCGTATGAGGGATATCTTTGGAATGTAGACTTGAGGGCAGCTGTGAGTTCTGATTTGCAGTATCAGCTAAGGGTAAAAGAATGAATGCTAAGCTGTAGCACAGTTAGTTCCACATTTCAGTCACTGACAAAAATTGCAATGTGAAAACTCATACTGGGAGCATTTCTGTGGAAACGGTGATGGTTTTCAAGCCATGCACTGATGCTTACAAGTTTTGTGTGTGTGTGTGAATAAACCATCATGCATTTAAGATTTAAATTTTCCACCTTTGGTATTTCTTTCCTGTGAATCCATTGTGGGCCCAGTTTATTTTTGCTATTTAGTTATGTTTTGATATTGACATATTTATATACTTTTCACAAGAAGAAATAAGGTTAAGACTGTTGCATGTGAGCTTTTTTGACTTATTAGACAGCCTTTTGAATAATAATAATAGAGCGACAATTTTATTATTACCATTGTTACTCTAGTGCCTTCTCTCTAGTAACAGATTTGAAACAAGTGATTTAAAGGTGAAGTGTTGCTTACACTATTTGTAATACTATTTATCATTTAGTTTCCCTCTCTAAAATACAGCATTTAAAAGTAACCATGGAATGTTTGGTCCAGCATCGAATATTTTTACTTTAAGAAGCCCACAAATGTATCGTACAAATGAGTAAATAACGAGGGAATAGGAGAAGAATATGTCATGGGCTTCTGTCCCACAAAGTCTTGCTGCTGTAAGATATGATTTATGAAGTCGCTCTGAAGCAGTGAAGCTTTCTGTAAGTGATGGAGACCTCAGACACAGAGCTGACATGCCCTGAAGCAAACGTATATCAACACACTGCCCAAGAAAAAGAAGAAGAAAAAAATTCTCACGTCAGCTACTTCTGGCCTCATGAAAAGCACATCATACAGAATGATAGTACGTATTTCACACAAATCAGTAGCTGATGGTTTTATGAGAAACAAAATCAGTTCTTTGTTTAAATAGAGTTGCAAGGATTTGAAAGACTGAATAACTCAGGAATGATTTGATTACTGAAATACGTAATTTACTGCATTTAAAAAGGTTCCCATTGTTCTTGTATAAAATAAAACAAGAGCATAGTTTATCAGAGGCTGGCTGGGATAGCATCAGTCATTTAAAATTATGACAGCTGCGCATTTTTCAATGACCGTAAGCTGATGTAGCAAGGCCGTACACTCGTAATACTAAACCCGTGTTTAGTGTAGTTTATTTACAGTGGCAAAATGTAGATGTTTAGTCTTTGATAACTTTTCACAGAACATGATTCAGTAATGACTTAAATCAGTTCGTACCAGTTTAGCAAATGAGAAAAATCTGTACAGACTGTAGTACTGGGACTTCATGAACTGTGAATTGAATTGCTGGCTGAAATGTTGTGGCCACTTAGTATAGCCACAGATTTCAATTCCACACTACTCTGCATTCCTCCATGGCTTCTATTCCCAGAGAAAGTCCTCTCTGTCAGTACTCCAGGCATATCACACGAGGCAGACATCCTGATTTCCTGGGTGTTTATTCTTTCATGTTAACATCATTTCTCACTCAGGTGTTCTCCATTATGACCTTCAAATTACCTGAACTAGTTCAGGTACTTTATTTACTCAGTTGCATGTTCCTATCAAGTTGTTTATGATATTACATAGGATATATGTGCCATTACATGCAGCACTCGTAACACAATACACAGCAGTTTTCATGCCTTAAACAGGCACTGTCTGTACCACAGTATATATGAATATGAACATACCTTTTAGCAAAAAAACTACAACTAAGCATATCACTTGTTCATTAGCGGCTTAAGGAAAAAAGCTGCAGATTTAAAAATATCACAGATATATAATATAAAACTAATTACAAAACTAAAGGCAACATTCATATGAAGAGATTGGCAAATTCAACATGTATTTGCAAGTTGCTGAACTTATCAAAGCCAGTATCATGTACCTAAGTAACAAATATTAAACATGGTAGCATACCTAAGGTGGCATGAAGGGGGCAACTGCTCTGGGTGCAAAATGTTTGGAAGTGCAATCAACCATTTAAGACCTATCCTGATTGCTTTTACTCCAGTATTACATTTACTGTCAGTCCTGAGCATTGTAGTTGTCTCTGTGTCTCTGTGGAGTCTAAATTGTAGTAATCGCTTACTACAAATATAGCAACTGCTACAGTTTAAAAGAAGAAAACCTTGTTTCTTTTATATTTTTTTCCACAGTAATATGTGAGGAAGGAGAGTTGGACACAGAGAACAGGAACAGTATCTGATTGTCTCCTAAATTTCAGTTGTCCCAGGTACATACATATAGATTTTTTTTTGTAAACTGTCCCTCGGCTAAATAGAGATGGGGGTGTGGCACCTGGTTGGCTGGATGGATCGTACATTTCAGGAGCACTCACCACCAAATCATGGATGTTGTTGCTCTTTAGTTGAAGAGCTGATGGGATAGGCTCTAGTTTCTGTGACTGGCACATGGTGGTAGTTGAACCAATGGATGTGGGCTCTAGTTTCTGTGACTGGCACATGGTGGTAGTTGAACCAGTAAGGGTGAGCTTTAGTTTCTGTGACTGGCACGTAGCAGTAGTTGAACCAGCAGGAGTGGGCTCTAGTTTGTAGGACTGGCACTTGGTGGTAGTTGAACCAGCGGGGGTGGGCTCTAGTTTCTGGGAATGTCACTGGCACATGGTAATTGAACCAGTGGGGGTGGGCTCTAGTTTCTGGGACTGGCATATGGCGGTAGTTGAACCAGTGGGGGTGGGCTCTAGTTTCTGGGACTGGCATATGGCGGTAGTTGAACCAGTGGGGGTGGGCTCTAGTTTCTGGGACTGGCATATGGCGGTAGTTGAACCAGTGGGGGTGGGCTCTAGTTTCTGGGACTGGCATATGGCGGTAGTTGAACCAGTGGGGGTGGGCTCTAGTTTTTGGGACAAGCACATGGTAGTTGAGTCAGCTATAGCTTTGATTATACATTCAGAAAATAATAACTAGATCAGTCTGTAAAAGCTAGTTCACTGTTCATTTCATTTACAGTTGTTGATACTTTTATAAAAAACATGCAATCACCAATCCGTACATGCAGATATTTAAAACGATACACATTTCTTGGTAATGCAGTGGTTAGGTTTGCATTCCCTATCAAGATGATTTTTGAGATGTTTGTAAAAAGGCACTTTGGGAAACTTGATGAAACAGAAAAAAATAATTCCCCAGCTTTGAAATGACAAGGAAAGGCGAGCATTAATTTGGATTCTGTATGGAATGGAGAATCTGTGAACAAATACTTTGCCACTTCATTATGGATTTAAAATCTGCACGCTTCTGTAGTAAGTGCAGAATGGTGTATGCATTTAGTAGGTATATTATTGCTGTTTAGGTTGAGATCCAGCAAATTTTATGTATGGAAACAAATAATAGTGAGTACAAAGAAGTGCAATAAAAAAATCAGGCATAAGAAAGTCATCTGTTTTAAATCTTTTGAGATTCTTGTGCAAATCCAAAAGCCACATTTAGCACCAGGCGTTTCCTGTCATTTGCTGAATCCAGCCACAACAGGACTGACTAAAACATAGAAACAAGTGTTAGTGATTTAAATATCATGATACAATATGCATCCATCTAAAAATGTATTCATAGGTGGCAGGATAAAATAACAGTGCACTCACATAATATACACAAAAACATGGGTCCACAGAGAAAATTATTACATTTCAGATTCTCTAGCTGTATAGCATATCCGTGTACACAGCAGCCTGTGTTTTTAGCATTCACAAATCTGTAATAGTGATTTTAATTGCTCCTCTTTCAGTACAGATTAAATTATTACTAATGTAAATGAACAGTTGTTACAGCTGTTTTTATGTTAGACCTTCTCTGAAAATGTACTCTTTCCAGAACTTTTTTCTTCTTTCTCTTTCGGCTTTTCCTATTAGGGTTTGCCACAGTGGATCACTTGTTTCCATTTCTTCCTGTCCTCTGCATCTTGCTCTATCACACCAACCACCTGCATGTCTTCTCTCACCACATCTATAAACCTTATCTTAGGCCTTCCTCTTTTCCTCTTACCTGGCAGCTCCATCCTTACCATCCTTTTCCCAATATACCCAGCATCCCTCCTCAGCACATGTCCAAACCAATGCAATCTTGCTCTCTGACTTTGTCTCCAAACCATCCAACTTGGGCTGACCCTCTAATATACTTATTCCTAATCCTGTCTACCCTCGTCACACCCAGTGCAAATCTTAACATCTTTAACTCTGCCACATCCAGCTCTGACTCCTGCCTTTTTGTCAGTGCCAATGTCTCCAACCCATATAACATAGCTGGTCTCACTACCGTCTTGTAGACTTTCCCTCTCACTCTTACTGGTACTCGTCTGTCACAAATCACTCCTGACACTCTTCTCCACCCTGCCTGTACACTCTCCTTCACCTCTCTTCCACATTCGCCATTACTCTGAACTGTTGATCCCAAGTATTTAACTCCTTCACCTTCACCACCTCTACTCCCTGCATCCTCACCATTCCTCTATCCTCCCTCTCATTCACACACATATATTCTGTCTTAGTCCTGCTGACCTTCATTCCTCTCCTCTCTAGAGCATATCTCCACCTCTCTAGGGTCTCCTCAAACTGTTCCCTACACTCACTACATATCACAATGTCATCTGCAAACATCATAGTCCACAGGGACTCCTGTCTGATCTTGTCTGTCAACCTGTCCATCAACATTGCAAATAAGAAAGGGCTCAGAGCTAATCCTTGATGTAATCCCACCTCCACCTTAAACGCATCCATCACTCACACTGCAGACCTCACTGCTGTCACACTACCCTTGTACATATCCTGTACCACTCTTACATACTTGTCTGCCACTCTTGACTTCTTCATACAATGCCACAACTCCTCTCTAGGCACCCTATCATATGCTTTCTCTAAGTGCACAAAGACACAGTGCATCTCCTTCTGACCTTTTCTGTACTTCTCCATCAACACACTCAGAGCAAACATCGCATCTGTAGTGCTCTTTCCTGGCATGAAGCCATACTGCTGATCACTCATCATCACCTCCCTTCTTAACCTAGCTTGTACTACTCTATCCCATAATTTCATGCTGTGACTGATCAATTTTAGCCCTCTGTAGTTACTACAGCTATGCACATTGCCCTTTATTCTTAAAAATCGGTACCAAAACACTTTTTCTCCACTCCTCAGGCATCTTCTCACTTTCCAAGATTTCATTAAACAATCTGGTTAAAAACTTCACTGCCATTTCACCTAAACACCTCCATGCTTCCACAGGTATATCATCTGGACCAACAGCCTTTCCATTCTTCATCCTCTTCATAGCTATCCTTACTTCCTCCTTGCTAATCTGTTTCACTTCATGATTCACTATCCGCACATCATCCAACCTTCTCTCTCTCATTCTCTTCATTCATCAGCCCCTTAAAGTACTCTTTCCATCTGCTCAACACACTCTCCTCACTTGTGAGTATGTTTCCCTCACTGTCCTTTATCACCCTTACCTGCTGCACATCTTTACTAGCACGGTCCCTCTGTCTAGCCAATCGGTACAGGTCCTTTTCTCCCTCCTTAGTGCCCAGCCTTTCATACAACTCTTCATATGCCTTATCCTTAGCCTTCGCCACCTCTCTCTTTGCCATGCACCTCATCTCCTTATACTCCTGTCTACTTTCATCATCTCTCTGACAATCCCACTTCTTCTTCGCCAGCCTCTTTCTCTGTATACTCTCATGTACTTCCTCATTCCACCACCAGGTCTCCTTGTCCTCCTTCCTCTGTCCAGATATCCCACCAAGCAGCTTTCTAGCCGTCTCCCTTACTAGTTCTGCTGTAGTTACCCAGTTGTTCGGTAACTCTTCAGTGCCACCCAGTGCCTGTCTTAACTCTTCTCTGAACTCCACCTCACAATCACCCTTTTTCATTTTGCACCATTTGATCCTTGGTGCCCTCACACTGCTCCTCCTCTTCTTGATCACCAACGTCATCCTACAGACCACCATTCTATGCTGCCTAATTACACTTTCCCCTGCCACCACTTTGCAGTCTCCAATCTCCTTCAAACTGGCCCTCCTGCATACGATATAATCCACCTGTGTGCATCTCCCTCCGCTCTTGTATGTCACCCTATGCTCCTCCCTCTTGTTAAAATATGTATTTATCACAGCCATGTCCATCCTTTTTGCAAAATCCACTACCATCTGACCTTCTGAATTCCTTTCCTTAACACCATACCTACCCATCACTTCCTCATCTCCTCTGTTCCCTTCAACAACATGCCCATTGAAATCTGCTCCAATCACCACTCTCTCACCCTTGGGTACAGTCATCACCACTTCATCCAACTTGCTCCAAAACTTTTCTTTCTCATCCATCACACACCCAACTTGTGGAGCATATGCACTAACAACATTCATCATTACACCATCAATTTCCAGCTTCATAAACATCACTCTATCCGACACTCTCTTCACCTCCAAAACAGTCTTGGCATACTGTTCCTTCAGGATAACCCCTACCCCATTTCTCCTCCCATTCACATCATGATAGAACAATTTGAACCCACCTCCAATACACCTGGCCTTACTTCCCTTCCACCTGGTCTCTTGCACCCACAATATATCAACCTTCCTTCTGTCCCTCATATCAGCCAGCTCTCTCCCGATACCAGTCATACTGCTGACATTCAGTGTTCCTACCCTCACTATTGCACTCCTAAACTTTCGCCTCTCTTCCTGCCTTCGGCCATGCCTTCACCCTCTCCTTCTCCTCCTTCAGCCAACAGTAGCCCAATTTCTGCCAGCACCCTGTTGGCTAACAGTACTGGTGGTGGTTGCTGTTAACCCGGGCCTCGAGCAATCTGGTATGTAAATCTGTATTGTTTTCCACCAGATGCCCTTCCTGGCACACCCCTCCCCATTTATCCAGGCCCCCGACTGGCACAAAGAAATGCAATGGCTTGTGCATCCCCAATGGCTGGGTAGTACTTTTTCCAGAACACACTGTCCATTTGCAAGGGAAGTCAGTGCGTTATAAAGATTAATATTACACTTAATCATGTTTAGTTTTGATGATCTGTTTCTTTATAAAGGCTTTTAAAATGATCTGTGATAATGATAGAAGATATAGTCTTCATTCTCTGAAAATAGAAAGAGAAAAAGCTAAAAAGTGAATTCCTAAACAGAAAAGAAAAATGTTCTGGTAGGTGTACAGCACAGATACAAAATATTCAGTAAACTCTGTAATCGTGTTTCCTTATTTCTCCATAAAGGCGAACCCTGAGCTGTCACATATTACGTAATAATATTAAGTAAACTCTGTAATCGTGTTTCCTTATTTCTTCATAAAGGCGAACCCTGAGCTGTCACATATTACGTAATAATATTAAGTAAACTCTGTAATCGTGTTTCCTTATTCCTCCATAAAGGCGAACCCTGAGCTGTCACATATTACGTAATAATATTAAGTAAACTCTGCAATCGTGTTTCCTTATTTCTCCATAAAGTCGGACCCTGAGCTGTCACATATTACGTAATGTACTCCACTGCTGCTTTGGTTTGAAATACTCCCATCTCATTAATTGTTGCAGCTCTTCCAACCTGGCTTCCTCTAAACCCACATTTCAAAGACATGAGCAGCTCCTAAGAGCAAAACTGATGAGAAGTACCATTCTGTTAAAGGTGATCTGAGAAACAATGACATTTTTTGACTTAACTGCAATCTCGACTCTTACCGAATTCATATCACCACTTTAACTAGATGCTGTTTAAATATTGCCATCTTAAAGCACTGTATTATTTCTGTTGGCATAAACAACTTCTGTACAGCACCTGGAATACTGTGATTACAGTCTGAAATTGGAATGAAGATATCTTTGTATAACATTTTTCTAAAAAAATGCTTCAACTTTGTTGTAGTCTCTCACTAGATTAACAATAGCTGCCACAGACAAGTGTCAGAAGCAATTCCACAGCATTAAAAGCTGTTATATACTTCTCTCCCACAAAAAGGTGTAGCAGACTCAGTGTCAAACAACTATTTTCTAAAGTAGAAAAAAACTGAATGGAGGAAATAACCAAGAGCACTGTACCAAAAATTAAAAAATCCAACAAATTTATTCCACAACAATGCGAGTTCAGCACTTTCGTCAAAAGTACATTACATTGTCTTCTTCAAAACGACTTAACACACTTGATACTGATTTAAATAATTGTCTTCTTTAAAACGACTTAACACACTTGATACTGATTTAAATAACCTGCCCTACTCCACAATTGGTCAACCAAGAAGGTTGTCATTTCCTGTTAAAAAGTGTCATATCCTACTGCAAAGGTAGGTCATTTCCTAAATACCCTTACAAGAATTATTAAACCAGTTATACTCCAAAAATAAAACATATGTTAAAAACATTATACAAAGGAAACAGCTTTTAATTTTAACATGGAACTGATAGAGATTTTATCATTGAGCCCAGGTGGCGCACACGCATTTAACCTCATTTACCACTTGAGTTCTAAAAATTCAAGAAAATCATCAACAGGTCCACCCCTTACACCCAAGTCAACCTGCTCTAATACAAAAAAACTTGAAACAGTGTGTGGGATAAGGCGTTAGTCTCCCTGTGTTTGTTGATATCATAACTGTGTTGATAAATCCATTGTCTTAAAGCTCGGACAGTCTTACCCACATAGTAACAGTCGCAACCTGTACAGAATGTGTATACAACCCCCTTGCTGTAACAAAAGTACATTTTGTGTGTAGTGATTTTCCTAAAATTCCTAAGTTTAATAAATTCGGCATCAACAATAAAAGAACATTGGGTGCATCTTCCAAATCTGAAAGTACCACCTGGTCCTGATGCCACCTTTTTTCTTTCAACTAAACCTTTGAAAGATGTACACTTTTTGTATACCACCAGGGTTTTTTCACCTAATTTGTTAATGATATTCTCATCAATACTAAATGTATTCCAACAATCACAAATGATGCTTTTGATATCAAAAAAATCCGTAGTGAAAGGTGCCCTGCTGAAATTGTTCATTTTCTCAGTTCCTAGGGGTCTAACTAACCCCAAAGGGTTATCCAATAATATTCTATAAACCCCATTAGTTCTTTTTTGTTGCACCTCCCCTATTATGTCATTGATGAATTGAGGGGGTAGCCTCTTTTCTGTAACATCCCCAGTAGCAGGTCGCACTCTCTAAAAAAAATCATCATCCTCCGAAACCATTCTGGCCAATCTTACACATTGACCTTTCACAAGGGATTTCTTCTGGTGCAAGGGGTGCCAACTCTCGAAATGCAAAAGAGAGATGGAATACGTGGGTTTCCTACAGAGATGTGATGTGAATCTCCCCTTGGAATAAGCCTTCCTGATGGTCACATCAAGGTAATTCAACATATCATAGTCCTTGGTCATGGTAAACTTCAGAAAAGTGGTGGTGTTATTGATATAATTGAAAAACCTGTCCAACTCGTCTTCACTACTATGCCAAAATAAGACCAAATCATCGAGGTACCACCCGCACAGTACCCACATGTCCTTGAATTCGGAGTTCACGATATATAGGTCCTCCCACTGAGCAAGTACTCTGTTGGAAAACGACGGTGCACAACAGGCACCCATGGCCACCCCTTGCACTTGTTTAAATAGTTGCCCCTCAAAGGAAATGAAATTATTGTCCAGATCCATCTCCATACAGGATCTGATGGTGAGGATGGTTTAATGATTTAATGAGCTTTGCTTACATCGATAATCATAGAACCATTCAATACCCACATCATGGGGTATTACAGAAAAGAGGTTTCTCACATCTATCTCTTTCATTTTCCTGCTGTAAAAACTATGTTTGCACGGTTTTGCACGTCCGGGCAGTGCCGGTTGCTAGGGCTAAATTTATCCCAGCTCAACCAAGTCTTCTCTTCAGTTTTTCCCTTGAAAGTAGTCTAACTCTAAACCTAAGCACTTAAAAAGCATCCTACAGTCCAGCACTTGCTCAGACCTAATAGCAAGCACTAATATACCCCAACACTTGATTGCCCAGCAGGGCAAGGCTCATTATTCACCCCTCACCAACCAAGCAACTAAGCAGTTCACCCTACTATTCAGGCATGACTAAAGGGCAATTTCAGGTATACACTCCAGTCCAGCTGGTGAACCTGGGTATCCTGAGGCAATGTTACAACTGCCTCATGTACACAGACAACCCTCTCCTCCTACCACAAAGCATTAACATATGCGAGAGATGCAATTATATAGCTAAACTGGAGGCTACACTCTCTCCACCCACGACTGGAACAGGCAGTCATGAGGAGAAGGTTAACACTTGCACCTCACCTCCAGCCTCACATAGACATACTAAACCAGCACTGGCAAAAAATACACATAAATACATGAAATCATGCTCAGAGGCTCATCACAGCCCTCCAAAGCAGACACCCAAAAAACCTGCACCTCCCGTCACAAACCAGACAACGCATAAAACACAAAATCAGTGTGTCGCACAATCAAAGCCCTTAAGGTGAAATAACATACCTAACACACTAGTAATAGGTGACTCTATAGTCAGGCACACTGACATCCCACTCACTAGGCTGGACAAGGTGAAGGTTACTGTTAGCTGCCTCTCGGGAGCTAGAATCCACCACATAACACAAGCGCTCAGGTCACTCCGGAACAAGTACAAATATGACTCTGTCATTGTTCATGTTGGTGTGAATCACCTGAGATGAACCTCCCTGGACTACATGAAAAGGGACATGGAAGAGCTTTCTGATCATGTAGCCCAGGCAGGTATGACCATGATGCTGAGTAGCATCCTGCCCTCACCAAGAAAGATACCGCAGTATAAAGAAAAAAAATATCAATTTCAACAATTGGCAAAGCTTCTGGTGTCATTCAAAAGGGATCCAGTGTCTGTCAGCCTGGGATGACATGCTCAACAAGCCTCGTTGCTTCACAAGAGACAGCTTGCCCCTGTCACCCCTAGGCTTTCAAATACTGGCCAAGACTCTTGCTGCCCCCATAGTGCCTTTTTTAGGCAGGGTTCAAAAGGCAAACCCACCTCCATAAACAGCACAAATAAAAAAATGAGGGTTATGCTACTCAACGCTAGGAGTTCAAATCTCAAAATGCACACGCTCAAAGCACTCCTCAGTATGGAGAATGTAGACATCTGTGCAGTAACTGAAACCTGGTTCAAGGTTCCACAGAGCACCCCAGCACTACCGGGCTACAAGTCATACCACACATTTCAGCCACAGAACATGGACCAAAACACAAAAGGAGGGGGTGTATCCATATTCGTCAAGGATACCTACACCTCCAGGTTAGTGGCATAGCATGATGCCTCTGAGATCATCCATGTGCAACTAACATCAGGCAAATCTGCAGTGCAAATTGTGGCCTGCTACAGATCACCCTCCATGACCCAGGACCACCACTCTGCCTTTCTGGAGACAATGGAAAACATGAAGGTCCTACCGAACACCCTGATATTGGGCAAATTCAATTACCCTACCGTTAACTGGGAAAACTACTCAAGTACAAACTCCCAGGTCCAGCGCTTCCTGGAATTTATCAACTCAAATGCCCTGGATCAGCTGGTAAACTCCCCTACCAGAGGTGAAAACATACTGGACCTGGTCATCACCAACATGGGCGACAGGTATTCCACACTGGAGGTCAACCCGTCACTGGTTAGATCAGACCATAAACTAATCACTCTGGATGTCTACATCACACCACCACCTCCAGCCAAGGAAACCACAGTGAAAAACTTTTCTATAACAAACTTCACCTTACTTAAGACAGAGGCGGTAAGTTTCACAGCTCCCACGCTAAAGGATAACAGTGCCCAAAATGCAGGAACCTTTACAAATGCACTCTATGAGCACCTACAAGGATGCATGGATCATGCCATCCCTAGCAAAACCAAGACTCACTTCCCTAAGAGAAGGAAACCAGTCTGGTGGACCCTTGCCATAAACGGGCTATACAATAGAAGGAGGAAACTAGTTCAGAAAAAAAGCAAATCCCAAGAAGGAAAGACATCCCTGATCAGTATCAGTAAGAAACTAAGGTCCCTCATAAAATCCTCCAAGGCTAACTTCGAAAGAAAAATTGCCATGGACTCCAAAGATAACCACAAGGCATTCTTTAGCTATGTCAAGAATCTAAGTGGCAACTCGCAGCTCTGAGCTAGTGCAAAATAGCACAAAATAGACTGAACCCACTGATATTGCCAACATTCTGGCAGATAGATACAGTGCAAACTTCACCCCCCTCTCATCCCCAAGAGGGCCCACAACAATACTGGAAAAGTGTAGTGTCCCGGAAATCACAGATGCACAGGTGAAAACAGCCCTTTCAAAAGCCAAAAGCACAGCATCAATGGGGCCAGATGGTGTCCCAGGCTGTGTCTTGCACGAACTACAGAACAAACTAACCCCACCTAAATGCACTGTTCAACCTCAGCCTCTCCACAGGCTATGTGCCCATAGAATGGCACACAGCAACGGTTATTCCACTCCACAAAGGAGGGGCCACAACTGACCCTGGTAACTATCGCCCCATAAACCTGACTAGCCTGGTCTGCAAGACTATGGAGCGCATCATCATGGAACTCATTAACAAAGACATTTTGAACCTCCAAACACTTGACCTGACCCAGTTCGGCTTTGTTAAGGGCAGATCATGCCTACTAAACCTGGTTGACTTCTTTGAGACAGTCACCAAGGCCATAGATGAGGGGAAGGTAGTTCACACAGCCTACTTTAACCTCGCCAAGGCTTTTGACACCATTACCCACTCAGGAATTATAAAAAAACTCACCAGCCTGAACATAAACCCCTACTTCACAAGATGGGTTGCCAACTGGCTTACAGACAGAACTCACACGGCAAGAATAGCGGGCTCCAGGTCTGACTCTAAACCAGTCACAAGTAGTGTCCCACAAGGCTCGGTCCTGGGACCCCTACTGTTAAGCATAAACTTCTCAGAAGTACGGGCAAACACAGGATGACTATGGATAACCAAGTTTGCCAATGACTGAAAAGTGGGAGCCATAATTGACTCTCCGGCTGATATGGACATTCTCCAAAAGGGCCTTACTGAAACGGACACCTGGTGTCAAAGTCATGGTCTCAAGCTAAATGCCAAAAAATGCATAGTCATCCCATTTGGGAAAAACAAAACACCCATGAATTGCCACATAGGTGGCGGCCCCCTTAATACAGAAGAGGTAATAAGAGATCTGGGGACCCAGGTAGATAGTATTCTCTCCTTTGGCAATCATATTGCCAAAGTAGTTAGGAAATCCTTCTATGTAGCCCATCTAATTACTAAAGGGTTCACATCTAGAAATAAAGAGGTTATAGTGCCCCTCTACTCATCACTCATCAGACCCATTATAGAGTACAATGCCCCATTTGGGATGTACCTTACAAGATGCTTCCAACAGCTGGAAAGACCACAAAAGTACCTCACCAAGAGGATTACTGGCCTCAAACATATGTTCTATGCAGCCTGACTGGAAAAACTCCAGCTGTACTCAGTGGCATATCACTTACTCAGAGGTGATCTCTGCCTGACTTACAAAGTCATGTCCAACTCAGAATTGATGGATATGCTCCACCAAAAGAAATTCAAGTCACTGCGAGCCACTCGCTCTAGTGAGGTAAACCTTGCCACAACAATAAATAGAACATGCTGGAGGGATAGATTCCTGTCACAGAGACTCCCCATGCTTTGGAACAAAATTCCTAAATACATTAGGCAGAGCCCGTCACTAACACTCTTCAAGAGAAACCTTGACGAGTGGATGGGTAACAGAAAATACACCCCTGGGATCACTTCATTGGCTCTTCTTGACAGAGGATCAGTTAATTAATCAATGGGGCGGCGAAAGCCGACACACTCTGGCTAGGCTTATAAATGCCCTCGGGCAGATAGCCTAGTACCTACCTATAAACATTTAGCACTCCATTCCAGTATCCCTATCCTCCTCAGACTATTAATAACACTATTTACATTTACTGAAAGTGCTCTGCAATTAGTACTTTTCCTTATTTAAGTTTAAGGGGAGTATTTTAAACTTTAATTTTCTTATTTTTTATTCTTTCTCCAATCTAATATTTTTGAGTTTTTGTACAACTATTCCTTGACCTTCAGAATCAGATCTCTCACTATTTTTATTAATTGAAACGCATATAAAACTGCTCATTACCTTTCTTTTTAAATCATTTGTGATATATTTTTTCATCTTTTTTCCTCGCCCTAGCACCTATCAAATTCCTTTTCCTAACATTCTTTATACTTCCTTCACAAACATCTAACTGATCCCTTTTAATTTTTTCTTCACTTTCAACACCATCACTTCAGTTACCTTCATCCTCCTGAAATGACATTTTTATCTGTCATGTTTTATTCCGTCATCTTCTCTTCATTAATACCTCCCCCACTTCCTCGTTACCTTCAGATTATAGTCCTGTCTTCATCATCCTGCTCAACGTTATATTGCTTATTATTTTTACAGCAACACTGAAAATATCCTTCATTTTTACATATTCTGCATTACTTTTTTATTTATTCATCATATGATGTTTTTCACTATATTAATTACATCTTATTTTTGTAAAATCATTTGTTAAATTAGTGAAATTCCCACAAAAACAATTTCTGTTGTGCGATATAACTAATTATTCCTCTGTTATCAGCTACACATATAACACTTGGTAAATGCTTTATCGCATCTTTTTCATATTTTAAAATTGCCTATTCCAAACACCGTTCTCATCTGTAGCTCTCACAGTATCAGAAGCTGTGTTCTACATAAATGAAAAATAATTGTTTAACATCTTTTAACACCACTTTATCATTACAAAATTGAACAAACACTTTTACTTTTTTTATGGACTCCCTTCCCTAGAAAGTATAAATTGATTCCACAGGTAACAGTCCTTTCTTTAACAATTAAACAAAAAAAAAATCTTTCAACTAAGTCTTCAGTCTCAAATGTTAAGTTATGTAATTTGTTGTTTTCCAAAACTTATTCCAAATACATTTATACTTGTCAAATTCAATTTAATGCCCCCAGCATACCTTCAAAACCTAATCCTGGAGTCGTCTTCTTATTTATAGAAAATTCTATTGCTTGTAAACATTCCTGTAAATAATTGATCACATTAGTTGGTCCATTCTAGTTTTTGTACAAAGAATGATATTGTCTGCATACGTCAACATAATTGGCATATTTATGCCTTCATTAGATATATAACTCATATTCCCCATTTCTCTGTTAACATTTAGAGATCACATTCATGATGAGCACAAATATTATACCACTCACTGGGCATTCTCCCAATTGGAGGGTTGTAACAACACATTCCTGCATTGACTCTTCAACTCTGAAGAGATTTTTCTGGAATAAGTCATCAGAATCCTTCCCTGCATTCAATGATTCTCCATCTGTATTATTTTTTTATCTAAAAAAACTCAAGACACTTTCTCAATTTCTTTAGATTTGTGCTCATTTTCCCTTAAAGGCTCACCTGCCTTTACACTGCCGTTTGACTCATCTGCTCCTGAACAATCTTCTTTTTTGCCAAAACCCTCTCTTTTTGGCCACTACTTTCATAGCTTTATCTCTCAGCTCCAAACATGCTCAGACCAGAAACTGGTAGTAACGCCAACAAAACAGATCTCCATACAAGAAGAGTAAGTTTTTTATTGATATATATATATATATATATATATATATATATATATATATATATATATATATTTTTTTTTTTTTTTTTTACATATTTGTAGAATAACAGGTATGTTGTACCTTTAAGAATCATTTCCAACATCTGTGTGTGCATATAAATACCAAGCACGTTGTTAGCTTCAGTGCCATTTTGAAGGTGCAGCCATAGTGTTAACATCGATATGCATGGTAGCTAGTTTGTTTATAAGTTAGTTACTTATAGCTCATTTATGATGTGTTTATGTACAATAATGCTGCTTCAACAAGACCCACGATGCTCATCTGTTTTGCCCCGACATGGTGAGTGACATGTTGTTAGAACCAGGATAGCAAAGACTATTCTTCAGAGCCATGAGGTGCAGAGGTAATGGTAAAGGCAAACTAAGCTATCTGAGATAAGAAAAGGGCCAGAAAGAAGTCAAAGGTAAAAGTAAACAAGCAGGAGTGATTTATTTGTTAAAAGAGGTTAAACAGTGCATTACAAGGCGTAAAATGTATTATTAAGCAAACAAATCGCACAGAAATGTTTATTAAGTAAACTAAAAGCATAAAACAGTTCAGTCACCATATACGCTGTTCCTAACGGCAATAAAACGTATTCACAGTTACAATGATGAAATGTTCAAACCATCAATCAGTCCAGGAACTACTTATTAATATAAAAAGATTTAATGTTGAAATAAAGTAAGCGCTTTCGCCAACAGGCTTCTTCAGACTTTGATAAAATTACATAAAAGGAAGCTGAGTTAGTGCAGAATAACACAACCAAATCAATGTACTTATTGCATAATAAAATAAAATAAAACTGTCTTAAAATTTAAATACATCCAACTTCATAAAATGCTACAAGACTGTTAAACAGAATAACAATAAAAATAATAAAAAACGGCTTCACAGACTTTTTGAAAGCACAGACTGTATTCAATAAGTACATTGATTTGGTTGTGTTATTCTGCACTAACTCAGTTAGTTATTAGCGTGTGCTTTTAGCAAATGAAGCACCAAGATGGATTTGCACGACTAATCCTGTGTGTTTTACTTTAAATTATTAAGCGCGATTTTGCTGATTTTGTAACCAATCAGGAATCATAATAGTTCTTTTAAAGAGCTTCCTTTTATGTAATTTTATCAAAGTCTGAAGAAGCCTGTTGGCGAAAGCGCTTACTTTATTTCAACATTAAAGCTTTTTATATTAATAAGTAGTTCCTGGACTGATTGATGGTTTGAACATTTCGTCATTGTAACTGTGAATACGTTTTATTGCCGTTAGGAACAGCGTATATGGTGACTGAACTATTCTTATTTATTTGGGTTACGCTGGTTCCTGCCTCTGTTGGTGTATTACTCTGCATTTGGACTGTTTATAAAAGCATAAAACAGCTCATTAATCAGATGAAAGGTCTGAAATTGAGTTATTTGACAAAATGTGTATTAGAAAAGTACATAAAGGGTTCGGAATTACCTCAGAGTTGTAGAATGAGCATGTTTAGAGTTAAAACGAGAACTAAAATGTATAAAATGTATAATGGTCATGAGAAGAGATTAAATGAGCAAAGCAAATATAACAAGAGGCCGTAAAAGGCACATTAAAAGTTTCAATGCGCAAAATGACTACAATAGAAAGGGCACATTGAGTAAAGTAAAGGAAAGGTGACTGCATGTGTTTTGTCATTTACTGAGTTTGGAACAAATTACTATTTAGCATTAATCAAAGTCTTGAATAGCATAACTATAGCTGTTTGAAGTATCTCAAAGTGTGTAAAAGTGGTTACAGAGTGTGCTTATTGTTGTGCATTTATTCTGAAGAGTTTGTTTTGTGCAAAGTGCAGCTATTTCATGAGGTGCAGACAAGTGCATCTATTTTGAGAAGTTTCTTGCGCCTGGGTGCTTCTGTTCACAGAGTGCTGCCATTCCAGTGTGTCTCTTGCACTGGACAGAATTGCTTGGCAAAGTGCAGCCATTTTGAAAAACTTCCAGTGTGTTCTGTGCTGTTTATTGACAAATTGTAGTTATGTTGAGGTATTTCTCACTGTGAGTTGCTTCTGCCAGTATCTTTGCAAATCACATTACTTTGAAAATGTTTAATCACAAAGTGCCATTACTTCGAAACAGTTTATTCAAAGAGAACCATTACTTTCAGATAGCTTATTCACAAGTTGCAATTGCTTCAAGACAAGTGCTATTACTCCCAGATAGTGTATTCACAAAACACAGCTGCTTCAAAATGCCTCTTGCCTTTAGCTACTGTTGCTTAGTTTATTCACACTGTGCAGTTGCTCAAAAAGTTTCTTAAAATGATGATGAATGACTTTGACAGTAAAATGTTGGTAAATGGCTTTAGCATTAAAGCAATTACAAGACAACGGTTTGTGCAGTGAAATGATGGTGATAAATAACTTTAGCATTCTTGCCTTTACAAGATAAATGTCTTGTGCAGAAAATAATTGAAAAGGCAAGTGGCTTTTACAGTAAAGAGATTTCAAAGTGTTGCAGCACCCAGAAAACGTATTTCATCAAGTACAGTTGTACAAAGGCTTGTTGTGTTGTTGCAAGTACTGGCATAAATTTCAAGCACATATTTGTGTGTTTGTACAAGTCTGTATGTTCATGCATATTTGCAAGAGTTTTCATTGAAATATGTCAATATGGCAGATGGATTTTGCAAGCCACAACCACTTTGATCAAAATATTGCAGAGAACTGGAGAGTATTTGACTACGATATGTTCATTCAAGCAGCTTCTTCAGATAGAAATGTGCACACCAGGGCATTCATTTTGCTGAACCTAGCAGGGTCAGAAACCATTGAAAGGGAGTGTTCATTTGTCTATGCACCAGCAGTGTATGAAGGTGAAGGAGAAACATGTGTTGCTGTGCAGGTTGAATCAAGAGAAGACCCCGAGTGTTTAAACACAAATTCAGAGAGATGTGCAACTCTCAGAATAATAATACACTTGAGAGGCATTTGTTTTACACAAGAGACCAACAGCAAGGGGAAACCTTCACAGCTTATATTACTGACCTGAGAAAAGAAGCTAAAACATTTATGTTTGGTGAATTAAAAGATGAGTTAATAAAGGACAGATTTGTATGTGGTACTAATAGGGTTGCCACCTTTACAAATACCCAAAGTGGGACATGTTTGGTACAGACATCAGATTGTACAGGCCGACATATACCCACGGCCTGTACAAAGGACAGAGCATAACTGTTTTGCCTACAGAAACGTGTATTCCTGTAGCATTTTAGTTGCTTATTCTGTTTCTCATAACAGTCAGGTATTTCAGATACAGAATTAACTGTTTAATGCAACTATCACATAAAATATAAGAAATATGTTTGTCCTAAAATCTCAGGACATTTGCCATGTTTACAATTACATGTCAGGACACAACTGCCCAAAGAGGGACTGTTTCTCACAAAGTGGGACAGGTGGTAACCCTAGGTACTAATAATGCTGCTGTAAGAAAGATTCTGCTTCATGACAGTTGATTTAACGCTGAGCAAAGCCACTGAAATTTGTCAGATTCATGAGGTTACAGACAGGCACATAAGAGGATGGTTTCAGCAGGCCATGTTCATGTAGACAGCATGCAACATGTAACAGGCAAAATCAGGCCTAAGCACATGGCAGCAACATCCCCTGCAGGGCTTCCAGGTAAAATACGTAGTCTTCTATCACATTCCAAGACCAGTTCAGTTAAGGGAGCATGCTCAGTGCAGAACCAATGTTATTCAATGCAAAACAGACGTTGCTCAGTACAGCATAAGAGTGAATTAGCAAAATCCAAATCAAGGTTTATTGTTAACTGTCACAACTGTGGTGCCAACCAGAGTCCAAAAGAGAAATGTCATAGCATTTGGTCAGCGATGTCACAAGTGTAAGAAATGGAACCCTTTCCAAAGATTTTGTAAATCGAGTAAGACTCACATTGTTGCAAAGAAAGGTCACTTCAAAACGCAAGTTAATCAAGTAGACCTGCAACAGTCCACTTTCTGTGTGTTAATGGGTGTGTCAGTGATTGGTGAAAAGATTGATGCAGTAGATGTATTGACAAGAAATTAAGTGTTTTATACTGTCAAGATCAATGGTAAAGCCGTTGAGCTCAAGGTAGACACTGGTTCAAAGTGTAATGTCATGTCTGCAGATACTTTTGCAATGGTCAGAGCTGGTGATCAACTAAATGTGACTAGTTGTGTGAAACTTGCAGCTTATGGAGGTGAAGAAATTCAGACTGAAGGTTCAGTAGTGCTTTCATGTTATGTGGCCAGGAACTGTTATAACCTTTTCTATGTGGTTGAAGACCTGTGCAGTCATTATTGGGTCTCAGAGACAGTTTGAGAATGAAGCTGCTTTCTTTTACCAAAGAAGTTCATCAGATAAGCATATGTCCCAGTTCCAGCTTCGCCAGTACTATTTTTACAGAGTATGCTGATGTTTTCGATTACAGATTGGGCAAACCTCCAGTGGTGTAGTCCATGAAATTAGATCCAGAAATCAGTCCGGTGCTCAGAACAGCAAGAATAGTTCCAATAGCTATGCAGAATAAGGTCAAAGCTCAGTTAGACAAAATGGTGCAACAAGGTGTAATTTGTCGAGTTACAGAACCTACTGAATGAGTGTCGTCCATGGTAATGGCTCGTATAAAATCAGAATATGCATTGACCCAAGAGATTTGAACAAAGCATGGAAGAGACCACATCATCCCATGCATGCAGCCAAAGAGGTTGCAGCCCTGATACTGAATGCCACTGTTTTTTTTTTTCATCTTACATGCAAAGAGTTCATTTTTGCATATGATGTTTGATCACACATCTTTATTACTGACTACATTCAGTACCCATTTTGGAAGATGTAGATTTGTCAGGATGACATTTGGAATAAATTCTGCAAGTGAAGTATTTCAGTGTGCAGTGTGCAGTAGAGCAATTTTTTTTGGTTATCCTTGTGCCATAATAGTGCATAATATCTTAGTCAGAGGCAATGGTGAAGTAGTCTATGACAGAAATCTTGAGAGTTCTAGACCAAGCATGTGAAATTAACTTAAAGCTCAATCCTCTAAAGTGCCAGGTGACCAGAAGTTACATATTTTGGTCATTTGTTTACAAGTATTGGCTTGACACCAGACCCATCCAAACAAGCAGCTATTCTTGAAATGCCAGTGCCAGATAATGTGCAAGCTCTAAAATGTTTTCTTGTTATGGGCAATTACTTAAGCAGGTTTGTACCAGACTTCAGTGAGTTGACAGAGCCATTCAGAGAACTCACACTTGAGAATGTTACTTTGGTCATGGCTAGACCAGCATCAGAGAACATTTGAAGTTCTTAAGCAGAAAATTGTAACCTCTCCAACGTTAAGAAACTGTGATGTCAACAAACCAATAACTCTTTCCTGCGATGCTTCAGGATTTGGTTTAGGTGCAGTTATTCTCCAAGAAGGCAGGCCAGTAGCCTACACATCTAGAACACTTACTCAGACTGACATGCAGAGCACAGAACTTTGACACTGATGTCATGAAAGTGCATAATTTTTCTACCAGAAGAAGTGATGAGTAATGAGATCATACAATGACCCAGTTTTGCCAAAGCTCAATCACTATAGCAGTGTTGGATGGTCGTCAAAGCCTTTGAGTGTATCACCTGAAGTACAATCTTACTTTCCTTACAGAGATGAGTAGCTGATGGAAGATTATTTTCAAAGGTCCTAAAGTTGTTGTTTCTGCTTCCTTACAAGACTATATCCAGATTTTGCATCATGGCCACCCGGATTCCAAATCTACTAAGAGACAAGCAAGACGATAGTATTTTGGACTTCTTTAGCAAATGACATTGACATTGATAGTCATTTGTTCCTGTTCAGCATGTAACAGTACCAAAGCGCATTTACAAAGCCACTTCAGCTAAGTCAGATTTCTGATCTTCCTTGGTCAAGTGTAGCTACTGACATATTTCAGTGAAATAATCAACAGTACTTCATACTGGTGGACTCTTATTCAAACTGGTTTGAGATCAATCTGCTACTTACTCTTACTTCTTCCACAGTCATTACTAAGTTGAAATGCCATTTCTCAGTCCATGGCAGTCCACAGAAATGAATCTATGAGAATGGTACCCAATTCACTAGTCAGTTGTTTCAGAAATTTGGCAGAGAATAGGGCTTTGTATATGTCACTAGTAGTCCAGAGTATCCTCAATCAAATGGACTTGCTGAAAATGCAGTACAGAGTGCAAAGCGATTAGTTGACAAGTCAAAGCATGATAATACCAATTGTTTTTGAATTTACTCAATCTCAGAAACATACCCCGTGACGATATACATGGCTCACCTGCTCAAAGACCACATTGCCTATCAGTTGTAGTTTATTGAGGCTTGAAGTTAATACTGAGGTATTGAAGTTGAGCAACCAAGCAATCAAAGCCCAATTGTCTAGAGAGCGTTCTTTCCAAAATTCCAGCTTTGACAAGTCAAGCACATTTTTTCATCCATTGAAAAAGGATTGGTCAAATAATGAATATTTGTACAGAGCTGAGATTCTATTTTGTTAAATCCAAGGGTGTGGAGTACAGGAGAAATCACAGAGATTTTCTTCCTGTAGCAGAACTGATATTGCAGCATCGTACCTGTGACAAAGACTCTAACTCTCCGAGCAATCCAGATGATATTCCTTTTCCAGAACATGTATTGACTCCTGATACTATTCTGACAGATGATTCCAGTGTTCCTAAGATAGAACAGTCAGCAGAAACCATCCCAGTTGCTAAACCTGACTCCAAATTTAATGTCACATGATATGGTCGCATTTCAAAGCCTAGTGTGAAATACACAGCAACTTGGATGTAGTTGTATATATGTATCTAGCTTTGTACAATTGCATGATGACCATCATTTCTATGTAAATTGCATATTTATTTATTTCAATGACAATGTCTAAGTCATTTTCTCAAAGTAGGAGGATGTAGAATAACAGTTGTGTTGTACCTTTAAGAAGCATTTCCAAGATCTGTGTACGCATATAAATACCAAAGATATGTTAGCTTCAGTGCCATTTTGAAGGTGCAGCCATAGTGTTAACATCGATATGCATAGTAGCTAGTTTGTTTATAATTCAAAAGAAAAAAACACTCATAGCTGCTGCTCACCCACAAACTTCTTTAATAACACAGCACAGCACACCCAGTAGAAAATAATGCTGAACACAGTTCTCAGTATGTTTTCATCCAAGACTTCATCAGAATGGTTACAAACACAACTCCCTCCCATTTTATACAAAAAACACTTCAATAAAGCAATTAGGACAATAAATCAATTCATTAAGCTTTTTAAGCTGCTTAACACAACCAAGAACATGCTTGTGAATATAGTGCTTAAACTGCTTAAAATTACTATAAAATGTCCCTACATATTATTTTATTAAAAACTAATAATCCCTATTTATGCACAATCATAAACATTTAATAAAGATCTGTATTAAAATATAAATATACATTTGTATTTATGTTGAAACGGGTCTACCTGACAACACCGACAATGAAATCACCTACACCAGAAAACCGAAAGTTCAGAAGCACGAAACGTCACATACCCAACAAACGACAATCCCGACACTCAAACAAAACAAATCCCCTGTCCAGAAAGCACACACACAACACAAGCACACCAGAAACCTTACAAACCTACACTGAACCTTACATACACAACTATCTATGCACTAACCTTTACCCAAACCCTAACCCTAAGGTCCGTCACTATCGCACACTCACCTAACCCACGCCCTAACCCTAACTCATTTAACACACCCCTATCCCTAATGTCTGTCACTATCGCACACTCACCTGACCCGCGCCCTAACCCTAACTCACCTAACCCGCCCCTAACCCTACAGACCGTCGCTATCGCACACTTACCTTACCCACACCCTGACCCTAACGTCTATCCCTATCACACACTTACCTTTACATGTTGGTGTTCTCAACATCGGGATTCTCAACTGTCAGTCTTCTCTGTTGTCGATCTTCCGGTGTTGGTGTTCTCGTTCGGCGTTTTGAGATTTCGGCATTTTTATGTAGACCCGTTGAAACATATTAAATTAAAACATAAAGAGAATGCATATCAAAAAAAAAAAAAAAAAAAAACAATACTTTGCTGCCATCTAGTAACCTAAAAGTTCATTACATTAACAAATATATTTATTATTTATTTATTTATTTGCAGTTGGTTAACCAGGATAGTCCATTGGGCCAATGAGAACCCGTTTTCAATGGAGTTCTGGGAAGAAAAGCTCCATGACAAAACAAAGATTACAGCAGTTTACAAATGAAATTTTTGGTTACAAGACATAACAAAGTTTCAGCAGTTACAATTAAATCTTTAGGTTACATTTAGTAGAAGACAAAACATTGCATTAGTAAATATACAGTTTCTTGAAATGGAGTAGTACAATTTGAGAATTTAAGAAGTTATTTAAATTGGCTTAGTATTTGCTAAATGCAAATATGAAGTTAGTGTCTGGGATATATGAGATAGTTGCCTATAGGAAGTGGAGAATAGGTTATGTGGGGTGGGAGCAGGAGCATTCCCACTTAATGTTAGATGTGAGTGAAGTGATTTTTGAAAGGAAGGGAGGTTGGTGGTGGTATGGATGGAGGGAGGGAGTTCCATAGGTGTGCCAGGGCAAAGGACAGGAGGGTTTGTCCTGGGGAGCAAAAGGGTTTGTGCAGTTCTATTAGGTTTTGGTTGGTAGATCTTAGGAGTCATTCTGGGTGGTGCATTTTAAAGGTAGAGGAGAGGGAGGGACAGAGGGAGGGGTGAAAATGAGTTTGTGAGCATGAGTAAGCTGAGTATAGGTAAAATAGTTGGGAAGTTCGAGCCAGTTTAGTTTGTGGAGAGATGCACAGTGATAGGTTGATGATTTATGGCTAGTGGCAAATTTGGCAATTTTGTTATAACAAGAGGAGAGTTTTGTCTTGAGATGATTGTAGGTTTGTTAGGAGAGGGGCACCATAAGGAGAGTTTTGTCTTGAGAGATGATTGTAGGTTTGTTAGGAGAGGGGCACCATAAGGAGAGTTTTGTCTTGAGATGATTGTAGGTTTGTTAGGAGAAGGACACCATAAGGAGGGAAGGAATGAGGAATGTAGTAGCGAGAGTGAGCTTAGTAGATGTAGTGAGGAATCGGTTATGGCGGTAGAGCATGCCAAGTTTTTGGTGTGATTTTTTTATGTTTAGATGTAGATGGGAACTGAATTTAAGCTGGTCATCGATGTGGATCCCTAATAGTTTGGTTTCAGATACCAGTTCAAGAGGTGTGTTATTCTGGCTGGTGATAGAGAATAGGTTTCTATCAATGATGTTGGTTTTTGAGGGGGTAAATACCATGAGTTTGGTTTTTGATGCATTGAGTGCTAGATGATTGTCTTTCATCCACCATTCTGTGGTAGAGAAGGCGTCTTGAGTAAGCTTTAAGAGAGTAGGGATGGATGTGGCTGCACAGATAATTGTTGAATCATCTGCATATTGAATAAGGTTAGCATAAGGGATCGAGTGGAAGAAATCATTTATGAATATATTGAAGAGGATGGGACCCAGTATAGAACCCTGAGGGACACCAGTGGGGGTCATACGGAAAGAGGAGATGGCTTTTTTCCACTTGACAGCTTGTTGCCTGTTAGAGAGGTAGCTGGTGAACCAGTTGAGAGAGGAAGGGGATATGTTTAGGTTAGATAGTTTAGTAAGGAGAAGGCTGTGAGAGATAGTATCGAAGGCCTTAGAGAGATCAAGTAAGAGGGTAGATACAATATAGCCAGAATCTCTGGCTTTATTCACAGTTTCCAAGAAGGATAGGAGAGCAGTCATAGTGCTGTGACTGGGTCTGAATCCGTGTTGGGTGGGAGTTAATAAGTTGTTACGTAAGAGATAGGGAAGGAGTTGAAGATGGATACATCAAAAATCAAAGTGTCAAGCTGTCAATGTTTTAATAAGTTAGATTTTTAATGTTTTAATAAGTCAGATTTTTTTTAACATATAGGTACTGACCACTCCATGATTTTAGACAGTTTGACACTGATTTTTGATGTTACATATTTGTTAATGTAATGAACTTTTAGGTCACTAGATGGCAGCAAACTATTTTTTAAATGCATTCTCTTTATGTTTTAGTTTAATATGTTTCAACATATATACAAATATATATTTATATTTTAATACAGATCTTTATTAAATGTTTATGATTGTGTATAAATAGGGATTATTAGGTTTTAGTAAAATAATATGTAGGGACATTTTTATAGTAATTTTAAGCAGTTTAAGCACTATATTCACAAGCAAGTTATTGGTTGTGTTAAGCAGGTTAAAAAAGCTTAATGAATTGATTTATTGTCCTAATTGCTTTATTGAATTGTTTTTTTTTTATAAAATGTGAGGGAGTTGTGTTTGTAACCATCTTGATGAAGTCTTGGATGAAAATGTACTGAGAACTGTGTTCAGCATTATTTTCTACTGGGTGTGCTGTGTTATTAAAGAAGTTTGTGGGTGAGCAGCAGCTATCTGAGTGTTTTTTTCTTTTGAATTGTGACTGGCACTTGGTCTGTGGTTGTTGCTTTATTTTAGTTTGTTTATAAGTTAAAGTTAAAAAACATCCACTACCACTGTTGCAGGAAAAGGACCACTTTATTGCAAAACAAAAAAATTATATAAACTGTAAGCGTTTTTGCGATGTTTTGTCAATTTCTTCATATCATTAAAAAATATCAAAGCACTTCCTTAAATATTTAAAACAAATTGAAAACATCCACTGATCTGCTAAAAGCAATTAATCAATTAACTGTGAATATTGATACACCTTACACATTATCTAATAAAAGTACCCAATCCAAGGCTAGTGAAATAAAACCTGATGTATCAAAGTCAGGGAATGCCTCTATTTCAATTGGTCGTTTAACACTACCCTCAAAACTCATTGCCAGAAACAACAAAGAATCAGATAACAGATTTGTCCATAATATCCAATCAAAAATGCAGAGAACTGTCTAAACATGGCTGTCCAGTCTGAATCAACAGGGTAGTCATGACATAATATGAATCATTCAGCGATAAAATATCCAATCATACTTTTGCAACTGGTCAACATTAATAATATTGAATTATTTTGACAATTAACTTGAACAAAATTCATTCATGCCAATAGCTCCGCAACAAATTAAAAAACATGCCTTCTCTCAAATGATCATTTTGTTGTTTCAACATCATCATTGGCACCCATACTACAGTCAGGTCAAAAAGTATTTTAAATGGAAACAAGGAACACAAAATCAAACCAATCAAAGAAATACCATTCTGATTGAGCCCTCAACTATAATACCACATGCCCTATTGGTTGTACCTCATCAAATCAAACTATCCAGCTGAGTACAACCTCCAATAAACTAGGAAAATCATGAGAACATCACTATACCCAGATAATGCGTAATACATGTTCTTTTACATGTCTAGTGTGATCTCAGCTATAACAATAACATTTTTCAATGCTTAATCACTACTATAAACAAAAAATCAAACAAATGAGGCCACATTCCAGACCCCTCAACTAGGACACTCCATCTCAACATCACTGATGCCCATCAAACCAAGCCCATTACTCACATCCATTACACCCTCAAAGACACCAAGCAATAAGCCGCTAAATTTCAAAGTGGCTCTCCACTGGAGCCATAAACAAATACTTATAAAAAACACCACAAAAAGAAAAAAAATATATAAAAATGTGTAAGAAATACATGCTAAAACAGAAATGTATGTACACAACACATATAAAAATAAAAACATCCCTTAAAACATAAATTCCGTAATATCCTTAGACAATGAGACATCAAACAATCAAATAAACAATTTCAACTAAGGATAATGAAAAAATAAAAACAAACTATTTGTCGAATACACGAAACAACAACAATAATGAAAATCCCCTAAAAATCTAACCGCCACTGACAAATTCGTACAAATGAAACTTGATATATTAAGTAAAACATCAACCAATCAAGAATAAAAATAAAAAAAATTATTTCCTGTTTTCATGCGTCATAATAACCAGATTCTATTATGTCCATATTAATTTGTTCAAATATTAATAAACTTTTTACCTTATTATCTTTACATATTTCTTTCCACAAATTAACTCTTTTACATTTCAAAACCACATGCTCAGTAAAACTCTCAACATATATTACATATTCTATCTTGCTTTTTTATATGGAATATTTGCCTTAACTGGTAATTTTCTACTAGACAATCTCCATAAAAAATCATTGCATTCATTAATGATTTTATAGTTATCATTGACATGTTTCTTATCTGTTTCTAAATCTTTCCATGGATCAATGCAATACAATGCTTTCATAATACTTAAGTACTATTCCTTTCTACTTTTCTGATATATATTCTTTTTTTTTTATTTTCATAACACAGTTTTGTGTTATTACTCTTACATTTCTTCATTCGGAATGCTTTTACTTCATTTTTTAACTTCCATTCCTTCCCATGTTTATTTGTATTTATAATATAATATCATTTCAATCAAGTTTTTCTTTTCCTTCATAATTCCTTTTGATACTTTATGTAAAATTAAAGATGCATGTACTATTGGGTTTATTAAACCCAAGCCTCCTTGCTCATCTTTCATATATAGAATCCCTCTCTTGAATGGATTCAGTCTAGAGTCCCATATAAAGAAAATATAATCATTGTTACTTTTTTTCATACTTAATAGTAATCATATAGATGTTAGCAACATAAACAATTTTTCCTGTTACCATGGTGTTCAACAAGTGTGCTTTTTTTCTATATGAAAATTTATGATAACCAAAAAAGTCATTTACTACTTTGAGTACATTATCCCATTGTTGTCTTTATTCATTCTTTCCATATATTATTCCTAATATATCTATATATTTTTTATTGAACTCAATACCTCCTACCATACCTTCAAAACCAAATATTTTACTTTTCTCCTTATTTATACTTAAACCATTTTATTTGAAAATGTTACTTAAGTTTTCATTTATTGTTTCCATCCATACTTTATTTTTAACAATTAATGCAATATCCACATAAGTTTACATTATTGGCAGTTGTACTTCCTTCATCATTTTGTATCCACCACTAGTTGACATTTTATTAACTTCCTTCACTATTACATTCATAACTAACAATGTCACTACTAGCTGGGCAGCCCTGCCTTATTCCACATTCTGTTTTTATTTCTTACCCAATCTAGCCATTTACATTTAATTTCACATAGTTCCTTTCATAAAAAGATTTTACTACTTGTAATATATTTTTGATTACATTATATGCCTGCAAAATTCCCCATAATTTATATTGAATATTATCATAGGTTTTACTTATATCCCCTATCATAACCTTCACGTCTACATTTTTATTTATGATATCATTAGTTATTTCTCTTATTACCCATAAAAACGTTTGACATCCTTTTCCTTTTCTTTCCGAATACATTTTGGTCATATATTCTATCCATTTTTGTAACCTTTTTGTTGTTATTCTCATAAAAAATTATAATCCATATTATTCAATGTTATGGGTCTCCAATTTTTTTATCTCCTCTTTATTTCCTTTTATAATTATAAGTGTTGTAACTCATGTACATATCTCTTTCTTTAGTTTCAGTTTCTAACCATTCATTCTAACTTTTATGAAATTTTTTTTGCCACTCTTTCATTTCTTTATGCATACCATATTCAATTCCATCCAGTCCTGTTGCAGAATTCATGTTAATATCTTTTAGCATTTCATTGAATTCTTTCATAATTTTTTTTTCTAAATACTTATCTTCATTATTTTTTACATTTATAAATGTGTTTTATGTTTTCTTCTCTTTTAACAAATAATTCCAGTACATATTCTTTAATTATTTCTTATATTCCTTCTTGCTGACTTATTTGCTTACCTTATTACTATTCCTTCTTTTATTATTTTACTGAAATATGGTGCTAGCTCTTCTTTCTTTCTTTCCTTGTAAACCCTATTTTTGTTTACACAAGTTGCTAATTTCAATTTGATTCATTTCATACATTTCACTCTCTTCTTCATGAAAGGAAGTTTTCTTTTCTAATACTCTCTAAATGTTTCTTTACATAATACCTTATATTTTTTCTTTTAATTTCTTTGTTATACATTCTAAAAACACTTTTTTATATTTCTCTTTAAAATTAAGCCGCAAGCAGTCAAATTCTCATAAAATTCTGTCATACTCATATGATTTTTCCATAATTCCATAAGTTGTTTTTCTCTTCTAAAACTAAAACCTTTTCATTAATTCTCTTTATTCCTTTTCGTATTCTTATATATTCTTCATTTTCCTGTACTTTAACCCATATACCCACATGATCTGAAAATCTGGCATATTTAATATAAGAATATATAAAGAATATTTTAAACATCATTGTTCTCTCTCTCTTGTTGCATATGCATGTAAAGCTATCATTCTATACACATAATTTTTCAATTTTAAATCTATTACCATAATTCATCCTAGTTCCACTAGGTTTACATCTAATATTTTAATGCTCTGTTGACATAATATACATATGCCTGAGCATGTTTCTTTCCCCATGTTCCCAACTACTGCACCATTCCAACATTTTTCACTTTGTTCTTTCTTCCTCTGTTAATAGTCTGATATTTTTTTAAACAATATTATGTACATCCACTGCAGCACACCATTGTAATATACTTATTCTCCTTTTAAAAAAATTCATACTGTTCACATTTAAAGCTAATATTTTCAGCTTCTAAGAACAGTTAGTGTAATACAATGTTAGTCACTTCCCTTTATTTTCTTGTAGCTCTAAGAACAGTTAGTGTAATACAATGTTAGTCACTTCCCTTTATTTTCTTGAAGCTCTAAGAACAGTTAGTGTAATACAATGTTAGTCACTTCCCTTTATTTTCTGTAAGCTCTAAGAACAGTTAGTGTAATACAATGTTAGTCACTTCCCTTTATTTTCTGTAAGCTCTAAGAACAGTTAGTGTAATACAATGTTAGTCACTTCCCTTTATTTTCTTGTAGCTCTAAGAACAGTTAGTGTAATACAATGTTAGTCACTTCCCTTTATTTTCTTGTAGCTCTAAGAACAGTTAGTGTAATACAATGTTAGTCACTTCCCTTTATTTTCTGTAAGCTCTAAGAACAGTTAGTGTAATACAATGTTAGTCACTTCCCTTTATTTTCTGTAAGCTCTAAGAACAGTTAGTGTAATACAATGTTAGTCACTTCCCTTTATTTTCTGTCAGCTCTAAGAACAGTTAGTGTAATACAATGTTAGTCACTTCCCTTTATTTTCTGTAAGCTCTAAGAACAGTTAGTGTAATACAATGTTAGTCACTTCCCTTTATTTTCTTGAAGCTCTAAGAACAGTTAGTGTAATACAATGTTAGTCACTTCCCTTTATTTTCTGTAAGCTCTAAGAACAGTTAGTGTAATACAATGTTAGTCACTTCCCTTTATTTTCTGTAAGCTCTAAGAACAGTTAGTGTAATACAATGTTAGTCACTTCCCTTTATTTTCTTGTAGCTCTAAGAACAGTTAGTGTAATACAATGTTAGTCACTTCCCTTTATTTTCTTGAAGCTCTAAGAACAGTTAGTGTAATACAATGTTAGTCACTTCCTTTATTTTCTGTAAGCTCTAAGAACAGTTAGTGTAATACAATGTTAGTCACTTCCCTTTATTTTCTGTAAGCTCTAAGAACAGTTAGTGTAATACAATGTTAGTCACTTCCCTTTATTTTCTTGAATCTCTAAGAACAGTTAGTGTGATACAATGTTAGTCGCTTCCCTTTGTTTTCTTGTAGCTCTAAGAACAGTTAGTGTAATGCAATGTTAGTCACTTCCATTTATTTTCTTGTAGCTCTAAGAACAGTTAGTGTAATACAATGTTAGTCACTTCCCTTTATTTTCTTGTAGCTCTAAGAACAGTTAGTGTAATACAATGTTAGTCACTTCCCTTTATTTTCTTGTAGCTCTAAGAACAGTTAGTGTAATACAATGTTAGTCACTTCCCTTTATTTTCTTGAAGCTCTAAGAACAGTTAGTGTAATACAATGTTAGTCACTTCCCTTTATTTTCTGTAAGCTCTAAGAACAGTTAGTGTAATACAATGTTAGTCACTTCCCTTTATTTTCTTGTAGCTCTAAGAACAGTTAGTGTAATACAATGTTAGTCACTTCCCTTTATTTTCTTGAAGCTCTAAGAACAGTTAGTGTAATACAATGTTAGTCACTTCCCTTTATTTTCTGTAAGCTCTAAGAACAGTTAGTGTAATACAATGTTAGTCACTTCCCTTTATTTTCTTGAAGCTCTAAGAACAGTTAGTGTAATACAATGTTAGTCACTTCCCTTTATTTTCTTGAAGCTCTAAGAACAGTTAGTGTAATACAATGTTAGTCACTTCCCTTTATTTTCTGTCAGCTCTAAGAACAGTTAGTGTAATACAATGTTAGTCACTTCCCTTTATTTTCTGTAAGCTCTAAGAACAGTTAGTGTAATACAATGTTAGTCACTTCCCTTTATTTTCTTGTAGCTCTAAGAACAGTTAGTGTAATATAATGTTAGTCACTTCCCTTTATTTTCTGTACCTCTAAGAACAGTTAGTGTAATACAATGTTAGTCACTTCCCTTTATTTTCTGTAAGCTCTAAGAACAGTTAGTGTAATACAATGTTAGTCACTTCCCTTTATTTTCTGTAAGCTCTAAGAACAGTTAGTGTAATACAATGTTAGTCACTTCCCTTTATTTTCTGTAAGCTCTAAGAACAGTTAGTGTAATACAATGTTAGTCACTTCCCTTTATTTTCTTGTAGCTCTAAGAACAGTTAGTGTAATACAATGTTAGTCACTTCCCTTTATTTTCTTGTAGCTCTAAGAACAGTTAGTGTAATACAATGTTAGTCACTTCCCTTTATTTTCTTGAAGCTCTAAGAACAGTTAGTGTAATACAATGTTAGTCACTTCCCTTTATTTTCTGTAAGCTCTAAGAACAGTTAGTGTAATACAATGTTAGTCACTTCCCTTTATTTTCTTGTAGCTCTAAGAACAGTTAGTGTAATACAATGTTAGTCACTTCCCTTTATTTTCTGTAAGCTCTAAGAACAGTTAGTGTAATACAATGTTAGTCACTTCCCTTTATTTTCTGTAAGCTCTAAGAACAGTTAGTGTAATACAATGTTAGTCACTTCCTTTATTTTCTGTAAGCTCTAAGAACAGTTAGTGTAATACAATGTTAGTCACTTCCCTTTATTTTCTGTAAGCTCTAAGAACAGTTAGTGTAATACAATGTTAGTCACTTCCTTTTGTTTTCTTGTAGCTCTAAGAACAGTTAGTGTAATACAATGTTAGTCACTTCCCTTTATTTTCTTGTAGCTCTAAGAACAGTTAGTGTAATACAATGTTAGTCACTTCCCTTTATTTTCTTGTAGCTCTAAGAACAGTTAGTGTAATACAATGTTAGTCACTTCCCTTTATTTTTTGTAAGCTCTAAGAACAGTTAGTGTAATACAATGTTAGTCACTTCCCTTTATTTTCTGTAAGCTCTAAGAACAGTTAGTGTAATACAATGTTAGTCACTTCCCTTTATTTTCTGTAAGCTCTAAGAACAGTTAGTGTAATACAATGTTAGTCACTTCCCTTTATTTTCTTGTAGCTCTAAGAACAGTTAGTGTAATACAATGTTAGTCACTTCCCTTTATTTTCTTGTAGCTCTAAGAACAGTTAGTGTAATACAATGTTAGTCACTTCCCTTTATTTTCTTGTAGCTCTAAGAACAGTTAGTGTAATACAATGTTAGTCACTTCCCTTTATTTTCTTGTAGCTCTAAGAACAGTTAGTGTAATACAATGTTAGTCACTTCCCTTTATTTTCTTGAAGCTCTAAGAACAGTTAGTGTAATACAATGTTAGTCACTTCCCTTTATTTTCTGTAAGCTCTAAGAACAGTTAGTGTAATACAATGTTAGTCACTTCCCTTTATTTTCTTGTAGCTCTAAGAACAGTTAGTGTAATACAATGTTAGTCACTTCCCTTTATTTTCTTGTAGCTCTAAGAACAGTTAGTGTAATACAATGTTAGTCACTTCCCTTTATTTTCTGTAAGCTCTAAGAACAGTTAGTGTAATACAATGTTAGTCACTTCCCTTTATTTTCTTGTAGCTCTAAGAACAGTTAGTGTAATACAATGTTAGTCACTTCCCTTTATTTTCTTGTAGCTCTAAGAACAGTTAGTGTAATACAATGTTAGTCACTTCCCTTTATTTTCTTGTAGCTCTAAGAACAGTTAGTGTAATACAATGTTAGTCACTTCCCTTTATTTTCTTGTAGCTCTAAGAACAGTTAGTGTAATACAATGTTAGTCACTTCCCTTTATTTTCTGTAAGCTCTAAGAACAGTTAGTGTAATACAATGTTAGTCACTTCCCTTTATTTTCTTGTAGCTCTAAGAACAGTTAGTGTAATACAATGTTAGTCACTTCCCTTTATTTTCTTGTAGCTCTAAGAACAGTTAGTGTAATACAATGTTAGTCACTTCCCTTTGTTTTCTTGAAGCTCTAAGAACAGTTAGTGTAATACAATGTTAGTCACTTCCCTTTATTTTCTTGTAGCTCTAAGAACAGTTAGTGTAATACAATGTTAGTCACTTCCCTTTATTTTCTTGTAGCTCTAAGAACAGTTAGTGTAATACAATGTTAGTCACTTCCCTTTATTTTCTTGTAGCTCTAAGAACAGTTAGTGTAATACAATGTTAGTCACTTCCCTTTATTTTCTTGTAGCTCTAAGAACAGTTAGTGTAATACAATGTTAGTCACTTCCCTTTATTTTCTTGTAGCTCTAAGAACAGTTAGTGTAATACAATGTTAGTCACTTCCCTTTATTTTCTGTAAGCTCTAAGAACAGTTAGTGTAATACAATGTTAGTCACTTCCCTTTATTTTCTTGTAGCTCTAAGAACAGTTAGTGTAATACAATGTTAGTCACTTCCCTTTATTTTCTGTAAGCTCTAAGAACAGTTAGTGTAATACAATGTTAGTCACTTCCCTTTATTTTCTTGTAGCTCTAAGAACAGTTAGTGTAATATAATGTTAGTCACTTCCCTTTATTTTCTGTACCTCTAAGAACAGTTAGTGTAATACAATGTTAGTCACTTCCCTTTATTTTCTGTAGCTCTAAGAACAGTTAGTGTAATACAATGATAGTCACTTCCCTTTGTTTTCTTGTAGCTCTAAGAACAGTTAGTGTAATACAATGTTAGTCACTTCCCTTTATTTTCTTGTAGCTCTAAGAACAGTTAGTGTAATACAATGTTAGTCACTTCCCTTTATTTTCTTGTAGCTCTAAGAACAGTTAGTGTAATACAATGTTAGTCACTTCCCTTTATTTTCTTGTAGCTCTAAGAACAGTTAGTGTAATACAATGTTAGTCACTTCCCTTTATTTTCTTGTAGCTCTAAGAACAGTTAGTGTAATACAATGTTAGTCACTTCCCTTTATTTTCTTGAAGCTCTAAGAACAGTTAGTGTAATACAATGTTAGTCACTTCCCTTTATTTTCTGTAAGCTCTAAGAACAGTTAGTGTAATACAATGTTAGTCACTTCCCTTTATTTTCTTGTAGCTCTAAGAACAGTTAGTGTAATACAATGTTAGTCACTTCCCTTTATTTTCTTGTAGCTCTAAGAACAGTTAGTGTAATACAATGTTAGTCACTTCCCTTTATTTTCTTGTAGCTCTAAGAACAGTTAGTGTAATACAATGTTAGTCACTTCCCTTTATTTTCTTGTAGCTCTAAGAACAGTTAGTGTAATACAATGTTAGTCACTTCCCTTTATTTTCTTGTAGCTCTAAGAACAGTTAGTGTAATACAATGTTAGTCACTTCCCTTTATTTTCTTGAAGCTCTAAGAACAGTTAGTGTAATACAATGTTAGTCACTTCCCTTTATTTTCTGTAAGCTCTAAGAACAGTTAGTGTAATACAATGTTAGTCACTTCCCTTTATTTTCTTGTAGCTCTAAGAACAGTTAGTGTAATACAATGTTAGTCACTTCCCTTTATTTTCTTGTAGCTCTAAGAACAGTTAGTGTAATACAATGTTAGTCACTTCCCTTTATTTTCTTGTAGCTCTAAGAACAGTTAGTGTAATACAATGTTAGTCACTTCCCTTTATTTTCTTGTAGCTCTAAGAACAGTTAGTGTAATACAATGTTAGTCACTTCCCTTTATTTTCTTGTAGCTCTAAGAACAGTTAGTGTAATACAATGTTAGTCACTTCCCTTTATTTTCTTGTAGCTCTAAGAACAGTTAGTGTAATACAATGTTAGTCACTTCCCTTTATTTTCTTGAAGCTCTAAGAACAGTTAGTGTAATACAATGTTAGTCACTTCCCTTTATTTTCTTGTAGCTCTAAGAACAGTTAGTGTAATACAATGTTAGTCACTTCCCTTTATTTTCTTGTAGCTCTAAGAACAGTTAGTGTAATACAATGTTAGTCACTTCCCTTTATTTTCTTGTAGCTCTAAGAACAGTTAGTGTAATACAATGTTAGTCACTTCCCTTTATTTTCTTGAAGCTCTAAGAACAGTTAGTGTAATACAATGTTAGTCACTTCCCTTTATTTTCTTGTAGCTCTAAGAACAGTTAGTGTAATACAATGTTAGTCACTTCCCTTTATTTTCTTGTAGCTCTAAGAACAGTTAGTGTAATACAATGTTAGTCACTTCCCTTTATTTTCTTGTAGCTCTAAGAACA
>NC_056743.1:334576889-334676047 GCF_019279795.1 Protopterus annectens
TCCCCCTTTATGTAGGGGATGATGTGAGATTTGCAGGTAGATGGGATAGTTCCTTAGTTCCCACCTTTATGTAGGGGATGATGTGAGATTTCCCAGGTAGATGGGATAGTTCCTTAGTTCCCACCTTTATGTAGGGGGATGATGTGAGATTTCCCAGGTAGATGGGATAGTTCCTTAGTTCCCACCTTTATGTAGGGGATGATGTGAGATTTCCCAGATAGATGGGATAGTTCCTTAGTTCCCACCTTTATGTAGGGGATGATGTGAGATTTCCCAGGTAGATGGGATAGTTCCTTAGTTCCCACCTTTATGTAGGGGGATGATGTGAGATTTCCCAGATAGATGGGATAGTTCCTTAGTTCCCACCTTTATGTAGGGGGATGATGTGAGATTTCCCAGGTAGATGGGATAGTTCCTTAGTTCCCACCTTTATGTAGGGGATGATGTGAGATTTCCCAGGTAGATGGGATAGTTCCTTAGTTCCCACCTTTATGTAGGGGGATGATGTGAGATTTCCCAGGTAGATGGGATAGTTCCTTAGTTCCCACCTTTATGTAGGGGGATGATGTGAGATTTCCCAGGTAGATGGGATAGTTCCTTAGTTCCCACCTTTATGTAGGGGGATGATGTGAGATTTCCCAGATAGATGGGATAGTTCCTTAGTTCCCACCTTTATGTAGGGGATGATGTGAGATTTCCCAGATAGATGGGATAGTTCCTTAGTTCCCACCTTTATGTAGGGGGATGATGTGAGATTTCCCAGATAGATGGGATAGTTCCTTAGTTCCCACCTTTATGTAGGGGGATGATGTGAGATTTCCCAGATAGATGGGATAGTTCCTTAGTTCCCCCCTTTATGTAGGGGGATGATGTGAGATTTCCCAGATAGATGGGATAGTTCCTTAGTTCCCACCTTTATGTAGGGGGATGATGTGAGATTTCCCAGGTAGCTGGGATAGTTCCTTAGTTCCCACCTTTATGTAGGGGGATGATGTGAGATTTCCCAGGTAGATGGGATAGTTCCTTAGTTCCAAAAAACAATAAGAGAACCGCTGCGAGCCCCCAAAGGAGGAACGTATCCAATCAATGAAGTAAAGCTGATTAAAATAGGTGTGTTTAATAGTCCATATGACACAAACACAAGTATTAACGCTTCAAAACAAACAAAATGCGTTTTCATACAAACATCTTCAGACAATGCAAAAAAAAGGTTTGTACGAAAATGCATTTTGTTTGTTTTGAAGCGTTAATACCTGTGTTTGTGTCATATGGACTATTAAACACACCTATCTTAACCAGCTTTACTTCATTGATTGGATACGTTCCTCTTTTGGGGGCTTGCAGCGGTTTTCTTATTGTTTTTTGGTTCACAACTGCTGGCATCATTGTTGATTAATAGTTCCTTAGTTCCCCCATTTACGTCGGGGGATGATGTGAGATTTCCCAGGTAGATGGGATAGTTCCTTAGTTCCCACCTTTACGTCGGGGATGATGTGAGATTTCCCAGGTAGATGGGATAGTTCCGTCTCTTGTGGTTCGGTTTATCAGGATGGAGATGGGACAGGCTATGGCTTTGGCTCCTTTTTGCAGGTATTCTGCTGGTAGTTGGTCAGCAGAGGGGGTGTTAGGTTTTAGTTTTTGGAGAAGAGAGCAGATAAAGGAAGTAGAAACAGATTGTAACTAAAATGATGGAAGTGGGCAAGTAGGTGAGGTTGCTAGATTAGAGGTACTTGGAGATAATTGACTAGCCAGAGTTTGGATGGCATCTGTAAAAAAAAAATTGAAGGCGTTGGCAGTTTGTGTTGGATTCTCAAGGTTGGAGCCTTGGTGGTTAGGTGTGATAGACTGACCTGGGTGTAGTAGTTTGTTAATGCTAGACCAAAACTTTTGTGGATTCTTTTGGTGAGTTTGTTGTAGCTGGAAGTAAAAGTTTTTTTTATCTAAGAGGATAGCTTTTTTTGTTGTATTTCTAAGTTGTTTAAAGTATTGGTGGTCTGTAAAATTCTAAGTAGTGTGCCATTTAGTCCAAGATTTGTTTCTAAGGAGGATTTTTTGCCAAATAGCTATTGTGAGCCATGGAGCAGGTTTAGCCTTATTTCTAATGGAGCATGATGAGGCATGATGGTCAAGGATGGCTAAGAATGTGGAATTAAAGTATTCCACTGCTTCATCTAGTGGAAGGGATTTTAGCAGTAACCAGTTACAGTGTTTAAGTTCTAATTGGAACAGGTCTGGGTTAAAATGTTTTTTGGTCCATATTGTCCTAAAGGTATTTGGGTAAGTTATGTTGGTTTTCTGTCTGATGATATATGTTAGTGAGTGGTCACTTAGATCATCAGGGATGGCTCCTACTTTGTATGTTTGAAGAGGAGAATTAGTAAGAATCCAATCTAAGCTGCTTTCTTTGTTATTTGTTTTATTGATCCTGGTTGGGGAGGTGATGGCTTGTGAGAAGCCATATAGGTTAATATTGGTGGTAGGATGTAGAGTACTACAGGACTTCCAGTCGATATTAAAGTCTCCAAGGATTAAAGTTTCTTGTGGAAGATTAATAGCCAGTTTAGAATATTTTCAAGGGTATTAATGTTATTTCCCGGGGGAAGGTAGATACAAGCAATGTTTATGGATTTACACGTGTTGACCTGAAGTTTGGTAATGAGGATTTCTGCATTATTGTATACAGGTGGACTAAGGTTTGCAGTGGCAGCTTGTAGCTCTGTTTTATAAAGGACTGCTACCCCCTCCTTTTTGTTTTTATGGTCTAATCTGAGGATATTGTAACCAGGTGGGGTGACTTCATTGTCATTAATTGTAGGTTTTAGCCATGTTTCAGATAAACATAGGATGTCAAATAGGTGGATATCTAAGAGGGCATGGAGGTGGGAAGTTTTGTTGTTATTGCTTCGTATGTTAAGATGTGCTACATAAAGTGAGTTAGAAGGTTTAATTGGGGCTTGTGTACTAGTGATGTTAAAGTTGCCTTGTTCAGTGGCTGGAGTATTGTTTGGGCTGGGGTTAGGATGAATGTCCCCATCTAGCAGGGCTTGGAGGTATATTCTATATATAGGGTTGTGAAATTTACAGAAATAGTAAAGTAATTTTTCTTATATGTAGATTGATGTACTTTATATGGGCCAATCTATGATATTTGACTTGTAAGTAGCAGGAACTAGTTGTGATGTTGATGTTTTTTTGGGAGATAGCTAGTAGTGGTGTGGAAGTGAATTTGGAGGGGGAAGAGAAGGTTGGGGTGTAATGGTTGTTCATAGGAGGTTAATAGATAGGTAATAGTTAGAGGAGGTAAGAGAGAGGCCAGGATTAAAAATTTTGTTTGATATGGAATGGATAATTTAGCCATTATCTTAGTATAAGATGTGGAATAAAGGGGGTATGTAGTATTAACAGTTAGGAAGTTGTTACAAGAAAGGTAGGGAGGTAGTATAATATGGCCAGTTGAGGTGATTTGTCAAGAAGGGTGGGAAGTAGTAATAAGGTGTGTCAACTGATTGGACCAGATATGACGGGGGTGTGGTTAACAGGAATAAATATAGGACCTCTGAGGGAGGGTGGGAATTGGGGGTAGGGACGGGAGCAGAGTGAGCCCGCAGGGCGAATGGAGCAGGTAGAGACAAGTGAGTGAAACAGCCAAGGTGAACAATCAGTGGAATGCTGATTGTAGAGTTAAGATAATTTGAGATTGGTATAGAGTGAATAAGAAGTAGAATGGGAGTATATAAAGGTGGAAAGTGGGTGATTCAAGCAGAATAGGGTTGTAGGAAGGGTATAGACAGCATACAATAGTATGAGTATTTTCTGGGATGGAGGGATAGAAAAAGATAGGAAAAAGGTGCCACCTAGTGGACAGTCAGATGAATTACAGCAGAGGTAGTTTCTGGGGAAGGCTAGACTAGGGCTAGAAAGATGATCTATTTAGCTAGGGGAGGTAATGTTAATGCAAGAGAGGGACTATACTTTGACTACAAGATACAGGGGGGGTATGGCTGCTGGGTGACCAGGCAGAGAAGCTTGCAGTTAACAACAACAAGGAATTAAGCAGCCTACAGATTAGCTTTAAAGTCAGTATGAGGAGAACACATACTCCCGTCTTTCTTTTCCTGGAAGAGCACAGGGGTACACTTGTAGGGTGATGTTACAGCTGGTAGGTTTGGATGGCTAGGATAGGTTAGCTACCTGGTGGGTTCTTATCTCTTAGTGGAGGGTAGACAAGCTGAAGAGCTGAGAGCAGATATAGAACAAGACATCAGGAAGAGAGAAAGGAAAACAAAAATCCTTATTTACTTAGCAGACAGAAAAATGCTTAAGCAAAATACTTAATTAACCCCTTAGAAACAAACAACCCACATCGCTGGCTATAGTACAGGGAAAGAGAACAGCTTACGTTGGCTATAGTACAGGGAAAGAGAACATCTTACTGCATTTAAATTGCCATTAAACAGTTTCAAACACTGTGGGATAATTAACTACTGGTACGGGCTGTATCTTATTTAAGTACTGCTCTGTGTTTAAAGCACAGCTAGAAATAACTCATTGAATGCAACAGACCCAAAAACAGTTACATTAAAAGAAAATCAATACACAGTTTGGTGCATTTAAACAGAGAAGACAATGTTAAAAGCTCATATGAAACAACAGTCTCTAGTATAGTAGCTTTTAGTCTGTTTATAATGTGATTACAACAGTTATATCAGTACAGCGTTTTTCAGCTATCAGCTACTTGTGGTTGAAATTTGATGGTCCTGTCTGAAATGCAATCGCCTGCTAAAGCAATGTTAAATCAAACAATCCTAAAGCTAGAAGCATACACTTCCTAAATATGTCAAAAAACGTTATCGAACACCTAGTATTCAATGTCGTTTTCCTGTCTAGTGGAGCTAAGATAATTAGTATGCCTACTATCCATTTACAGAGACTTAAGCAAACAGAAGCTTTTTCCACGTGTGTGGGTAAAGTATATACTTTGTTTGGTAGACGCACTTACTATACAAACGAAAACAGACAGTTGTCTGACCACCAGCTCTGCACACCAGGGTGTCCTGCCTTTGAGGTTACAGATAGAGCAGTAGAAGGCCTTGCAGTTGTCTGACCACCAGCTCTGCACAACAGTGTGTGCTGCCTTCGAGGTTACAGATAGAGCAGTAGAAGGCCTTGCAGTTGTCTGACCACCAGCTCTGCACACCAGGGTATCCTGCCTTCAAGGTTACAGATAGAGCAGTAGAAGGCCTTGCAGTTGTCTGACCACCAGCTCTGCACAACAGTGTGTGCTGCCTTTGAAGTTACAGATAGAGTGGTAGAGGGCACTGCAGTTGTCTTTAGCCTATAAGGCTATCTTGACCTTGGAATTTGCCCTGATAGATTTAATTTAGCTCTTAAAATTATGGGACTTGTTCTTCCTGGTTTTAGTCATGATGTTTTTAATTTTGTTAAAAACCCTATTAAGTTACAATTCCACCACTGTAGTTTGTTTTTAGAGTTTGTTTGGGCTTACGTCTGGAAGGTACTATGGCCTCGAAGCAGTCCATTACATGGCTGCGCAGGGTCTCTGTGAACAATTCCACATAGGTTGCTGTGAACCCGGGGTTAGGAGGGGCAGTGAATTTTGACAAACTATCGCTTAGTAAGATGTAATTTGCTTTGGAAGAGTTTCTAACTGCTACAGGGTTTGCTGGGATATAGTTCCTAACTGGTACAGGGTTTGCTGGGATATAGTTCCTAACTGGTACAAGGTCTGCTGGGATATAGTTCCTAACTGCTACATGGGTTTGCTTTGGAATAGTTCCTAACTGCTACAGGGATTGCTTTGGAATAGTTCCTAACTGCTACAGGGTTTGCTAGCATATAGTTCCTAACTGGTACAGGGTCTGCTGGGATATAGTTCCTAACTGGTACAGGGTTTGCTGGGATATAGTTCCTAAATGCTGCAGGGTTTGCTGGGATTACAGAGTTGGATTTTATTTTGAAGGAGACAGCTTTGCAGCCTGACCTCATCAATGAGGATGTGACATAGGGTGTTGGGGGGCAGCATTCTCCCATACTGGTGGGTTACAGATCTGGTATGCTTGTTTATGTTTCCCAGTTTATAGAGAAGTAGATGGCCTCCTGTGAATAGGAATTTGGTGTAACAGTGAGTATCTCCAGTAGGTCTAGGTATGAGTTATGGGATTCTTGGGACATAGATGGTGCCCTACAACTTGCTAGGACATGCTATGGGGATTTTGTTTCTGGTGATTTGTATGTGAATAAACTCCAGGGCATTGTCTTGTTTAACTAACCTACCGATATGCTTGTTGCTAATATAAACTGAGACTCCTACACATTTTATCACTGTCTGTGCAGCTGATGGTCTAAATGTGTGGAAAACACTGAGATTTAAACAATGTCTCAGTAATGGCACAGATGTCTATATTTTCCAGAGTAAGTAGTGCTTGAGGGGTATTGGAATTCCTTGCTCAGAATCCCAGCACAGAGCAGTAACATATTTAGGTTTTATTTGCTATGTCAGTAGGTTTGTCAATTTGGCATTGCATAAAAAGGCAATAAGGGGGTTTGGACGAAGTTTTACCCAATATTTGGAAGCCTAGGACAGATAGGTACAAACCATCCTTTGCAAAGCATTGTGGTGTGTTAACCATATCCTCCCATGTTGACAAAGGTTGACTTCTACCAGAAAGACACCATAAACAGAGTCAGTTATTGAACTCTATCATCTTTTGTTCACTGATAGAGTGGTATCATCCTTATTGAAGGTAGTACAATGCTGAACAATGTAAACACATACCTGCCTGATGCACATATTCAGAGATATCAATAATGTCTCACTTTATATAGTGTCCACAGAGGCTTGTCTCCAGTCATTAATGCCCACATGGACTATGATAGAATCATACTATCAATAATGTCCCACTTCATATAGTGTCCATGGAGGCTTGTCTCCAGTCATTAATGCCCACATGGACTATGATAGAATCATACTATCATTAATGTCCCACTTCATATAGTGTCCATGGAGGCTTGTCTCCAGTCATTAATGCCCACATGGACTATGATAGAATCATACTAGTAGTGACTTGAGTACCTGCATAACTTGGCAGATCCAGGCTCCAGATAAGCAACTAACCATAATCTTCTCTCTGTTCCGTCTGGTGAGTGAGGCATGTTTATGTCATATAAGGGGTTCCTGTATGATGAAAGGCCTGGGTAATATGTTTGCTTACTTTATGGCCTTTGTTCTTGGGGAGCCATTTGGTTCCGGTGTATGTGTGGTACTTGGTGTTGCTTTTGGTGAGTGCATTAGAGATTGCTGAGGATAGACATTGCAGTTTATACACTTAGGAAGTCTTTGAGATTTGGAAAGATTGCTTTTTGTGCTTCAGCATAAGGTGGGTCTGTGTTTGTGGTGGACACTGTGTAGTGGATATATTGTGTGTGTTCTTGACAACCTTGTTTGCATGCAAGATTTTTGCCTCCAATGAAATTCTGCATGTGCATCTCTCTCATGTGTGTTTCTTTAAGGATTAAATGGTTTTCTGTGAGCATGAGATAACTGCTACATTGCATCAGGATGTCCATATCTGCCAAGCTGGCTACGTAGACATTTGGGTTGTGGATTGGGTTAGAGAGAGGTCTCATTGGGAGGTCTCTGAGGTTTGGCACTAGACTAGGTTAGATTTGATATTGGTGGTGTTTAACATGCAAACTAGCTGCACTAAGCTCATCTCCCCACAATGTCTTTGTTTTAGCCATACTAAATTACTGGTTTAAGTTTGTAGTGTAGTTTTATAAAAAAAAATTACTTTCTAGACATTTGCCTCTATAATGGCACCGCTAACCTCTTGATATAAAAAGACCAAAAAAGATTGCTTGAGACTGCAATGTTTCAGCAAAACAGCAAACTAGCTGCATGTGGCAATTTCAAGTATTAGGGACCCTTAAAAAGAATTTTATTATTTATTTTACATGTGTTAACCGGGGGTGACTGAGCCAAAAAGGCCCTTTTTCAGCAGAGGCACAGGGAGAAAAGCTCCACATAGAAAAATTACAGATACATTTAGATATTTAGACATGATCAGTATACATACAAATTACAATAGACATGTTTTTACAGTGGCATGCAACACACCAACAGTTACAGTGGAGAGAACAAACAAGAAAACATTAATTTAAAAATAAAGGTAATTAATTGATTTGTGGTGTACAGCTGAAATTTGGAACATAGGTAGAATACATACATAGTACACAGGTACAGTACATACATTGTACATTAGCCAGTGTTTGTGAGTAAGAGTGAAAACTATTATCAAGTACTCTAGGTTTAGTATGTGTACCTTATCCACTTTCACTAGCTTGGGGAGCAATCATGGCACTGCCAACTTTGCTTGAGATGTTGCCTGATGAGGTCTTTAAAGGAGGCTTTGGACAATATGCTTTGTATGCTAGTGGGGACAGAGTTCCATTTTTTAGCCATTGAACTACTATATAGGGCATCTCCAAAGCTATTGTAGCTGTTGGTGGCTTCTAGTAGTAGTTTGCTTGATGATCTAAGAGGCCTTTTGGCTGAGTGATGTTGTACTAGGTTTTTGAGGGCAGGACACTTACTGGGGAGGTAATAGATAGAGTGACAGAGGCAGAGCTGATTGTAGGTTAGGCAGTTCAACCCAGTGGAGCTGTCTCAAACCAGTACAGTGTTAAGTTCTATATGAGCAATTTGCAGCAAAGCGGGCAGTTCTGTTATAGCTAGCTATGAAAACAAAATCACCACTGATTCTAAGGGCAACCACAAAGCATTCTATAGATATGTCAAGGATCTCAATGGCAACACCCAGATATGCTCTGAGTTACAGCACGAAAATTACAGAACCAACTGATATTGCCAACATCCTGGCAGATGGGCTCAGTGCTACCTTTATCCCCCTCTCACCCCCTAAATGGTCCATATCTATACATGAAGAATGCAGAGTCCCTGTAATCGCATCTATGCAGATAAAAGCTGCACTCTCTAAAACCAAAAACACAGCATCCATGGGACCGGACAACATCCCAGGCTGCATTTTACACAAACTTCAGCACGAACTTGCTCCCCACCTAAGCACCATGTTCAGTCATAGTCTCACGTCAGGCTTTGTGCCCAGTGAATGGCACAAAGCAACAGTTACCCCACTCCACAAAGGGGGAGCCAACACTGATCCTCAGAACTATCACCCTATTAGCTTGACGAGCCTGGTCTGCAAAGCCATGGAACGTATCATCATGGAACTCATAAACAAAGACATTGGTAACCTCCAAACAATGGACCCCACCCAGTTCGGGTTTGTGAAAGGCAGATCATGCCTTATGAACCTGATTGACTTCTTTGAGGCAGTCACCAAAGCTGTAGACGAGGGCAAGGTATTTCACACAGCCTATCTTGACCTTGCCAAGGTGTTTGACATCATCCCCCATTCTGGAATTATAGCTAAACTCACTAAACTAGGTATAAATCCCTACATCACAATATGGGTTGCCAACTGGCTCACTGACAGAACCCACACTGTAAAAGTTGCAGACTCCAAATCTGACTTCAAACCAGTGACAAGTGGAGTACCACAGGGCTGAGTCCTGGGACCTCTCCTGTTTGGTATTTACTTCTCTGAAGTACAGGCTAACACAGAAGGCCTCTGGCTAATGAAGTTTGCAGATGACTGCAAACTAGGAGCCGTAGTCGAGTCCCCAAATGATGTGGACATCTTACAGAAGGGATCACTGAGACAGATGCCTGGTGTCAGAAGCATGGCCTCAAGCTCGATGCCAAAAAGTGCATTGTCATCTCCTTTGGTAAAAACTCTGTAACCATGAACTACCACATAAACAGCAGTCTACTTAATGCTGAATGTGTGATAAGAGACCTTGGGACCCAGGTGGACAGTAGTCTCTCCTTTGATAATCACATTGCCACAGTAGTCAGGAAATCCTTCTATGTAGCACACCTCATCACAAAAGGGCTCTCATCCAGGAAAAAAGAGGTCATTGTTCCCCTCTACTCGGCACTCATTAGACCCATTATAGAGTACAATGCCCCTTTTGGGAATGTACCTCACAAGACAGCTGCAGCAGCTGGAAAGGCCACAGAAGTACCTCACAAAGAGGATTACTGGCCTCAAATAGATGCCCTACACTGACCGTCTCAAGAAACTCCAGCTTTACTCTATAGCATATCGCCTATTCCGAGGAGATCTCTGCCTAACATATAAAGCTATGTTAAACCCAGAGCTGTTGGACATGCTACACCTAAAGAAATCCCAATCTCTTGAGCTACATGCTGTAGGGACCTAAACCTTGTCACCACAATATACAGGACAAGCTGGAGGGATAGATTCCTGTCCCAGAGACTTCCTATAATCTGGAACAAGCTACCCATCTATGTCAAGCAAAGTTCCTCATTAGCACTTTATAAAAAAATCTTGATGAGTGGATGGGAAATAGAAAATACACCCCAGGGATCACTTCTGTGGCTCTGCTCAACAGGGGCACAGGAAATTAACATTCTTGGGTGGCGTAAGCCAGGGAACCTTGTTGGCTAGGCTTACTTATGCCTTTGGGCTGATAGCCTAGTACCTACCTAAGAACCTATGGTGTGAGACTGTGTGAAATGCTTTGGACATATTCAAAAAAAGAGTTGACACCTGCAGGCCTTCATTTTTGAGATGGTTTACTGTGTCTGTGAAGCAGAGGAGGGCTGTAGTGGTACTATGGGCAGGTCTGAAACCATGTTGAGTAGGTGACAGGATGTTGCTGTCTAGGAGATATTTTAGCACCTGGGTATGGATGCATTTTTCTAGGATTTTGGCCAGGGGGGAGAGTAAAGTAATGGGTCCGTGGTTATTAAGTTCACTAGAGGTCCTGCCTTTATGTATGGGTGTAACAAAATATATTTTCCAGAGTATGGGCACATAGTTTTCAACAACTGATCTGTTTATGACAGTGGAGATTGAGATAGCAATAGTATTTGCTGTGAGTTTCAAGAAATAGCTGGGGAGTACATCGGTTGCTGTTGATATGGTTTTTAGTTTTGACAGCATGCTTTTTTGAAGTGGTGGAAACTGTTTTGAGTGTAAGGCTTGTATTAGTGTTATTTATGTTGGGGGGGATAGTGAGGTTAGAACTGTCCTGTGATACTAAGGATAGAATTGAGTTCACAGAGTGGGAGTTGAATTGTGTTTCGATGGGAACTTTAGTGTCAGGGGTGGCTGGTTTGGGGGTAGCCTTTTGGGTCAGTTTTAGTAGCTGGTTTACATTTTTCCAAATTTTTTGCGGGTTGTGTTGGTATTTAGTTTGTAATGTTGTGTAGTAGGATTTTTTGTCCAGCCTAATGCATTTTTTTGCACAGTTGCACAGTTCTTGGTACTTAGTTAGGCTTTGTGTTTCTTTGCTTTTTTGATAGTAAAGCCAGGCAGTGTCTCTGGACTTGAGGATTTGTTTGGTTTCTTTACTGAGCCAGGGGTTTGTAGAGGTTCTAACCTTGATTTTGCACAATGGAGCGACAGTGTCTAGGTGTTGTAGAAATGTTTTGTTGAAATATGCTACAGCCTGGTCAAGTGGGAGTGTTTTTAGGGGGTCCAGTCACAGTTACAGAGTAAAGTATTGAGGACCTCAGGAGAGAAATGTTTTGTGTTTCTAGTGGATTTATAGTTAGTGGTTTTGCATATGCTTGTTCTACTACGTATAAGGTATATTATGTTGTGGTCACTTAAGGTGTCTGGGAGACTGCCTGTGTGGGGGTACAATGTGGGGTTGTTAGTTAGGACCCAGTCAAGGATGGATTCCCTTTTAGATTTTTTATCACATCTAATTGGAATTTGATCTAGCTGCTGGTAGCCATGGAGATTTATTAGATTACTTGGTGGTTCTGATATGCAGGTAAACCAATCTAGGTTGAAGTCCCCCAGAATAAGGGTTTCTTGTGAGTATGTGGAAGAACACCAGGATAAGAAGTCTTCAAGGCTAGCAGGTATATTACCAGGTGGAATATAGATCACAATTGTGGTGATGACCTTTTTAGGGTGAAGCTGAAGTTGTGAGATAAGTATGTCTCAGTTATTGGGGGAGGAGTAGGAGTTTGGTATTTGACATAAAGTTAAGTTGGACTTGTACAGTAAGGCAGTTCCACCCCCTTTACAAAATGATCTGTCTTGTCTAATGATATTGTAGCCAGTAGGGAGAACTTCTGAGTTAGCTATGTTTTTATTTAGACATGTTTCTGTTAAAGCAAGTATGTCTGGAGAGTACTGTACTATTGTGGCCTGGAGTTCAGGTATTTTATTTCTGATACTTCTAATATTGATATTTAGCATTAAAAGATGGTTGGTTTTGCTGCTGTTGTTGATTTGCCCAGGGATGAAGAAAGTGGGGGTGTTATGTTCTGACAATTGTGTTGGAGCAGTTTGTGTTGGACAGGATGGATTTGGGCCTGGGATGGGGTAGATGCCCCCACTTATGTTGAGCCTGGTGTTAAAATGGTAATACAGATGTTGGAGTTTGGTGATGAGTGTGAGAAAGTAGAGAAAGTATTGTGTTTTTTTGAAGTAGGAATGAGAGCATATGTGTTTAGTTCTGAATTGGTCTGTTATGTGGTTCTTGAACAATTGTGGGCAGGTATTATTATACTGTGTGGTGTCTGTATATGAGAGTGCATAATATAGTGTTGTGCTACTAAGTTTAGGGATATTACTAGAGTGATAACTTGTGGAGTTGTAAAGAATTATTAGACGACAGACTAGACTTAGTTGTGTGATAGTCATGGTTATAAAGTTTAAGTTGTTTCTATGTGAAGGTGCTAAGGGCAAAATAAGCAAATAAGCAGCAGCCCTTAAACAGTTAACTGAAGTACAAAACAATAATAAAATCTCTTTTCTGTCTAGGATACAGCAGGAGTAACTCAGGCAAGAGTGTTAAACTGATGGGAGCTTGGAAAAATTGGCAGGAGACAATTCACAGTAAGGGAGGTTTCCTCATGAGCAGCACTGATTTGCTGGATGGGCACTTAGTATTATGGGATATATGGAAACAATAGACAGAAAATGTACTTAAACAGCAAGAAAGAGAGGGACTTTGGAGGTCAGATTACCATAATGGTGGAAGCCAGAGTCAAAGCTTTTTGAAATGAGAACAAGGATGGGTGGGCTGGGAAAATTCAAGCTGCAAGAAGATGACTTCCTAGAGAGGGATAACATATCAGCTCTCTAGTCCTATGCTTAGAATTTCAGAAACGTTTGCCTGATGTCTCAGGGTAGGCTGTGGTGACACAAAGAATGGTGGAAAAAAATAAAGTAAACAGAAATATACTGGAATGCAACTTTAAGCAAGTAAATGATCAGCAGATTATTCTAGCAGCAATACTGGAATATAAACAGCTATAAAGCTAGTGAAAAAATCCTGGAGCATAATTCAACAAAGCAATTGATGAGCGCAAAACACTTCACACTGCCTACCTTGACCTGTCCAAGTCATTTGACAATACCCCACTAGGGCATTTTATGTCAACTGGTGGATAGCTAACCACCTCAAAGACAGGACTCAGAAAGTTAGAATTGCGGAGTTCAGTTCTTCACGGAAGTGTCTTACAAGGATTGGTCCTGGGGTAACTCCTTTTTGATGTCTACTTCTCTGATGTCAAGGCCAACGTCCAGGGATTCTGGCTAGCCAAATTTGCTGATGATTGCAAATTAGGAGCACTAAGAAAATCCTGACAGACACCAATGCTATTTAAGAAGGGCTGACATCAACAAATTACTGGTGTGAGAGCCATCAACTAAAACTAAATGCCAAGAAATGCATAGCAGTATCCTTTGGGAATTCAGCCATCCCTTCTAACTATTGTATTTTCAACACCCCCTTAAGAGTTGACCCAGTAGTCCAGGACTTGAGGACACACAGACAATAATAAAGTCTTTGACCATCATGTCTCTACTGTAGTGAGGAAATCATTTTATTCTGTACAAATTACAAATAAAGGTATGGCATCTCGGTCAAAGGAGGCCATTGTTCCTCTTTATTTGGCATTCATCAAATGTATCACTGACTGGAATTCCCTCTTTGGTATATACCTAACCAGGCACATCCGACAACTGAAATTTCCAAAGAAGTTCCTTACTAAAAGATTACAGGCATGAATAGCATTTCCTGTGCAGACTGTGTCAAAGCCCTATCCTGTTATTCTGTTTCATGCAGGTGTTTGAGGGGATAGCTATGCCTGCAATACAAGACACCAATAGACTGTGCTCTAATGGACCTCCTGCATATCCACAAACACCATCAGAATTACCCATTCTAAAGATGTAATCCTTGCCTATGATATATGCTTGTAAATATTTAATCTCACAAGCCCCTGCTTACACTTATCAATGATACAAAAACTTCTGAGAGATTTGGAATGCATGTCTGGGTTTAAAAAGGCCCTACTGGTCATGTATGAACCTACTGCAATCCCACCACAGACTAAGGCTCCAAACTATGCAAGAATTTTGTTTATGGAAAAATGTTGTAATAAATTATCAAATGAGGCTCAACTCTGGCAGTAGTTCACAGTTCTGCCACAACTTTGAATGAAGCTACAAGATTAAGCCCCCAGACAGGATTCAAAATACAAACATCTAGGTTTTACAAGTAATTCTAATTATAGAGAGAGAACAGTATACTGTTTAAATAATGCTAACATATTGCAGTAATGCACAATCTTCCAACAACTGCAAATGAAGCTACAAGACTAATGTCCCAGAACAAAGTGCAAACATATAACTTTTTTGGGGATAAAACATAAAGGAGCAGAAAAGTACAAAAATGTATATATCACCACATAGGTCACTATAACTGCAACTTAAAAATAAGGAACAGTTAAACAACAGCTTCTTTCTTCCCTTTTGATGGAAAACTTGTTTCGTACTCTTTAGGAGTTTCAACACTTCTCAGAGTCTGAGATGCAATAGGGATGATAGCCTTTTATGATGTCAGGAGTGTTTCAAATACACATGGTACACCATTTACAGGAAGATTCTCTCACTATACACAAATAAACCACACAAGAAAGCATCTACATGGAGATGAACATATGGCACAAATTAATGCTAAAAGAGAGACAAAAGTTGTCACTTAACTGTAACACTAACTCTTCTCAGGCTTACAGATAAGGCTTGGTCTACCTGGAAAACGTATAGGTCTCAACTCACATTTCAAACTTATTGGGAACTTAGGAATAAAGGAAAGAAACAAATTAAAATAGATAAAGTTAAGTACTACACAGAAATACAAGCCAAACACCACAAAATTCCACAAAATTCTGGTCCACAATAAGCAATATTGTTCTCCCAGGTAAAACAGGTACTTCATCCCCCCCACTAACACCAATAACTCAGACAATATAGCCACTCAATTTAACAAATACTTTACAGAAACCATCTTAGAACTATTCAAAAATCAAACACCTCAACAAGTAAAGCCTTCTCCCCACACCAAACATCACATCCACCTTCTCACTGCAACCAGTAGTTACTGATACTATCAAAAAAGTCTGAAAATTATAACTGACTACACTAGCCGCAGACAGTCTACCCAGAGAATCCTTAAAGCTAACAGCAGAAGGCATGGCATAACCATAGCAATACTAATAAACAGATCCATAGCTGAACACCAGGTCCCTCCCATCTGGAAAACTTCATACATTATTCCCCTACATAAAGGTGGCCCATCAACTGATCTTAACTATCGGCCAATTGCATTATTGTCACCACTATCAAATTCTAGAAAGAGTAATTCATAAGCAGGTCACTGACTACTTACTTAATAATAAACTACTAACTAATAAGACCCAACATGGTTTCAGAGCATTCCATATCACAACAACCACACTGTTATTTTCTAACAAAATGTCAGCTATCACAGGAGCAACAATAACTGTGACTTTTCTATCTTCCTGGACCTGTCAAAAGCTTTTGATATGGTCTCCCATACTTACCTACTAAACATCCTCTCTGATCTGCATTTCTGCAACTCTACCCCAGCTTGGTTCAAGGATTACTTCACAGGACATCAACAAGCAGTCTCATGGCAACAGACCTCATCACCCCTATTACCAGCAGTCCTTGGAGTACCCCAAGGCTCTATCTTAGGCCCACTTCAATTCACTATATTTACTAATAACTTCCATCTTTTAACCCACCCATGCTTCACTCATCCAATATGCAGACGACTCAGCTGTGATTTGTTCTGCTCCCTCCTTACTAGCACTTCAAACTCGAACTCAAAACCCTTTCATGAAGTTGAGTCCTAGCTCACAAATGCTCATCTAATATTAAACCCTAAAAAAAAAAAAAAAAAAGAACTATTGTACTTCTCTCCTAACAAAACTGCTCCCCCCGAATACTTTCTACATTACCTCACATAACAATACCATCATAATCTGCTCACTGCAAGCTAAACTACTGGGAGTAGAAAGTGACTATAAACTTAAATTGGATATTCATATTTCCCAGACAGCTCAAAAAGTACACAAAAACTTGGGACCCTATACAGAAAAAACACTACTTCACCAAAAGTACCAACATAGCCATTGCGCAAACCTACTTACTCTCAACCTTTCTATATGCAGCTCCTATTCTCACTAATTTTAAGAAATCTGAACTGCAAAAAATTGAAGCTTGCTACAATAAAATAGCAAGCTATACCACAAATGTACCAGCAAGATCTTACCACTGTCTAGCACTCAAGCAACTCAACTGGTTAGAACTCCCCCAACTCCTATTCCTTCATCACACACAAATCACAATGGCCAAAAAAATCCTCTCAGATCCTGAAAAAATACCTGCCTACAAACTTTTCTTCAACCCTATGCTACCAGCAGACCTCACCGATCCACCAACAAAAAACAAATAAAAACTTATATATCCAAAAATCAAGCAGGAGATTCCCTGTTTGCAATCTACATAGGTAAACTCTGGAATAACCTGCCAGCTAACTTTACCTCCTTAACATCCTTAACGCTATTTACACCAAGCTTAAAAAAACACCTCCTTAGCAAGTGGCTTTGCCGTTGCTCTACTCCCGGCTGAGAGCTACCTAATGTCTCTTCATTGTCACCTCTCCAACTCTTCACACTTTTCACAATCTGAACTACAGTCCTTTTCCACCTCAAACCACCAACTTTACAACCCCTGTCCACTTGATATACCAACGAAATACTTTTAAGAAGAAAGTATATCTCTAACTCTTACTTATTCAATATTTTCTAAAATGTTATGTACCTTGTAAACATAAATTATTCATTGATGCCTGGAAGCAAACTGAAAAAAAACTATGTGATTTTAGCTACTAGTATAATGTAGAACATCTTTCTGAGAATTTATTTTCCTAAAGCATGTATAAAATTCCTCAAATGTCCTACTGTTTGTATAGAATTAAGAAAATAAAATGATGGCATAAAACAACGTTGAACGCCAATGAACCAAGGAGACAGTTTGTACAACCGCTGGTAATAATGCTATGAAGTATAATGTCATCGAACTTCAGAGCCAGTAAAATAAAAAATCTTTATTCCACAAAATGACAACGTTAAGCGCTTTCACACACAAATCGTGTGCTACATCAGAACAAAGCAATCTCATCTCATCAAAGTTTAAATATAAAATTTGGCGCCAACTACTAATACCTTTAAAGCTGTAGCGCATTTAAATTCATGTTGGCACAGAAAGATACACAGAAACTGACACCATGTTAACTGTCTAAACTCAATGCACATTCGACTAAAACAATCCTAAAAATTTTTTTCCAAAAAGTTAAAATATGTAAAAATTTATATGAACTGTGGCTAAATTAATTATTATACTACATATCCCAACAAATAATTATCTCTGTATGAACATTCATAAATATCAAATACATATACATTAATGAATAGATGAATATTGAACATTAATAAATAAATAAATAAATATTAATATTAAATGCTAAATATTAAATATTGAGTATTAAATGATCTAACATATAACACAGGGAAAATTAAAGTAATAAATGCAAAAAAATATGAAATTAATAAATACAAAAAAACAATAAAAAATACAAAAAAAATGCATGGAGGCCTATATAGATCAAATTGCTGAAATAATGCAAAAGATGTATTCAGACTTCCAATATAGGTTAACTGAAATAAATTCATTTAATCCCGGGGGTGTAGTTGCATCAGTCAAGAGATTTTTTTATTTTACTGGCTCTGAAGTTCGATGACATTATACTTCATTTTATTTTCTTAGTATTTTACGCTGTTTGGTTTTGTATAGAATTAGATTGTATATCACAACTTGTCCTACTGTTTGCATAGCATTAGATTGTACATGACAATGTGTCCTACTGCTTGTATAACATTAGATTGTATATCACAAAGTGTCCTACTGTTTGTATAGCATTAGATTGTATATCACAGTGTCCTACATTTTGTATAGCATTAGACTGTGTATCACAGAGTGTCCTACTGTTTGTATAGCATTAGATTGTGTATCACAGTGTCCTACTGTTTGTATAGCATTAGACTGTATATCACAAAGTGTCCTACTGTTTGTATAGCATTAGACTGTATATCACAAAGTGTCCTACTGTTTGTATAGCATTAGATTGTATATCACAAAGTGTCCTACTGTTTGTATAGCATTAGATTGTATATCACAGATGCCTACTGTTTGTGTAGCATTAGATTGTGTATCACAAAGTGTCCTACTGTTTGTATAGCATTAGATTGTATATCACAAAGTGTCCTACTGTTTGTATAACATTACAGTGTATACCACAAAGTGTCCTGCTGTTTGTATAACATCAGATCATATATCACAAAGTGTCCTACTATTTGTATAGCATTAGATTGTATATCACAAAGTGTCCTACTGTTTGTATAGCATTAGATTGTATATCACAAAGTGTCCTACTGTTTGTATAGCATTAGATTGTATATCACAAAGTGTCCTACTGTTTGTATAGCATTAGATTGTATATCACTGTTTGTATAACATTAGATTGTATATCACAAAGTGTCCTACTATTTGTATAGCATTAGATTGTATATCACAAAGTGTCCTACTGTTTGTATAGCATTAGATTGTACATTACAAAGTGTCCTACTGTTTGTATAACATCAGATCGTATATCACAAAGTGTCCTACTGTTTGTATAGCATTAGATTGTGTATCACAACGTGTCCTATTGTTTGTATAACATAAGATTGTAAATCACAGTGTGTCCTACTGTTTGTATAGCATTAGATTGTATATCACAAAGTGTCCTACTGTTTGTATAGCAATAGATTGTATATCACAGGGTCTTACTATTTGTATAGCATTAGATTATATATCACAAAGTGTCCTACTGTTTGCATAGCATTACACTGTATATCACACACTGTCCCACTGTTTGTATAGCATTCGATTGTATATCACAAAGTGTCCTACTCTTTGTATAGTATTAGATTGTACATCACAAAGTGTCCTACTTTTTGTTTAACATCAGATCGTATATCACAAAGTGTCCTACTGTTTGTATAACATTAGACTGTATATCACAGACTCCTACTGTTTGTGTAACATTAGATTGTGTATCATAAACTGTCCTACTGTTTGTATAGCATTAGATTGTATACCTCAAAGTGTCCTACTGTTTGTATAGCATTAGATTGTATATCACAACATGTCCTACTGTTTGTATAGCATTAGATTGTATATCACAAAGTGTCCTACTGTTTGTATAGCATTACATTGAATATGACATGTCCTACTGTTTGTATAACACAAAGTGTCCTACTGTTTGTATAGCATTCGATTGTATATCACAAAATGTCTTACTGTTTGTATAACATTAGATTGTACATCACAAAGTGTCCTACTATTTGTATAGTATTACATTGTATATCACAATGTGCCCTGCTGTTTTTATAGCATTAGATTGTATATCACAACATGTCCTGTTTGTATAGCATTAGATTGTATATCACAACATGTCCTGTTTGTATAACATTAGATTGTATATCACAAAGTGTCCTACTGTTTGTATAGCATTAGATTGTATATCACAAAGTGTCCTACTGTTTGTGTAACATTAGATTCTAGATCACAAAGTGTCCTACTGTTTGTATAGCATTAGATTGTACATCACAAAGTGTCCTACTGTTTGCATAACATCAGATTGTATATCACAAAGTGTCCTACTGTTTGTATAACATTAGATTGTATATCACAGACTCCTACTGTTTGTGTAGCATTAGATTGTGTATCACAAAGTGTCCTACTGTTTGTATAGCATTAGATTGTATATCACAGTGTGTGCTGCTGTTTGTGTAGCATTAGACTGTATATCACAGTGTTTTACTATTTGTATAGCATTAGATTGTATATCACAAAGTGCCCTACTGTTTGTATAGCATTACATTGTATATCACGTGTCCTACTGTTTGTATATCACAAAGTGTCCTACTGTTTGTATAGCATTAGATTGTGTATCACAACGTGTCCTGCTGTTTGTATAGCATTACATTGTATCTCTCAGTGTCCTACTGTTTGTATAGCATCATATCGTATATCACAAAGTGTCCTACTGTTTGTATTACATTAGATTGTATATCACAAAGTGTCCTACTGTTTGTATAGCATTAGATTGAACATCACAAAGTGTCCTACTGTTTGTATAGCATTAGATTGTATATCAGGTGTCCTGCTGTTTGTATAGCATTAGATTGTATATCAGAGTGTCCTACTGTTTGTATAGCATTAGATTGAACATCACAAAGTGTCCTACTGTTTGTATAGCATTACATTGTATATCAGGTGTCCTGCTGTTTGTATAGCATTAGATTGTATAACACAAAGTGTCCTACTGTTTGTATAGCATTACATTGTATATCATGTGTCCTACTGTTTGTATAACACAAAGTGTGCTATTGTTTGTATAGCATTTGACTGTATATCACAAAGTGTCCTACTGTTTGTATAGTATTAGAATGTACATCACAAAGTGTTCTACTGTTTGTATAACATCAGTTCGTATATCACAAAGTGTCCTGCTGTTAGTATAACATTAGATTGTATATCACAGACTCCTACTGTTTGTGTAGCATTAGATTGTGTAGCATAAAGTGTCCTGCTGTTTGTATAGCATTAGATTGTATATCTCATAGTGTCCTACTATTTGTATAGCATTAGATTGTATATCACAAAGTGTCCTACTGTTTGTATAGCATTACATTGAATATCACATGTCCTACTGTTTGTATAACACAAAGTGTCCTACAGTTTGTATAGCATTAGATTGTATATCACAATGTGTCCTACTGTTTGTATAACATCAGATCATATATCACAAAGTGTCCTACTGCTTGTAAAGCACAAAGTGTCCTACTGTTTGTATAGCATTAGATTGTATATCACGTTTCCTGCTGTTTGTATAGCATTAGATTGTATATCACAAAGTGTCCTACTGTTTGTATAGCATTAGATTGTATATCACAAAGTGTTTGTATAACATTAGATTGTACATCACAAAGTGTCCTACAGTTTGTATAGCATTAGATTGTATATCACAAAGTGTCCTGCATTTTGTATAGCATTAGATTGTATCTCTCAATGTGTCCTACTGTTTGTATAGCATTAGACTGTATAGCACAAAGTGTCCTGCATTTTGTATAGCATTAGATTGTATCTCTCAATGTGTCCTACTGTTTGTATAGCATTAGACTGTATAGCACAAAGTGTCCTGTATGTATAACATAAGATTGTATATTACAATGTGTCCTACTGTTTGTATAACATCAGATCGTTTATCACAAAGTGTCCTACTGTTTGTATTACATTAGATTGTATATCACAAAGTGTCCTACTGTTTGTATAACATGAGATCGTACATCCCAAAGTGTCCTACTGTTTGTATAACATTTGATTGTATATCACGTGTCCTGCTGTTTGTATAGCATTAGATTGTATATCACAGTGTCCTACTGTTTGTATAGCATTAGACTGTGTATCACAGTGTCATACTTTTTGTATAGCATTAGAATGTATATCACAGTGTCTTACTGTTTGTATAACATTATATTGTACATCACAAGGTGTCCTACTGTTTGTATAGCATTAGACTGTATATCACAGTGTCCTACTTTTATTATAGCATTAGACTGTATATCACAAAGTGTCCTACCGTTTGTATAGCATCAGACCGTATATCAGTGTGTCTTACTATTTGTATAGCATTAGATTGTATATCACAGCTTGTCCTATTGTTTGTATATAGCATTAGACTGTATATCACAAAGTGTCCTACTTTTTGTATAGCATTAGATTGTATATCACAGTGTGTCCTACTGTTTGTATAACATTATATTGTACATCACAAGGTGTCCTACTGTTTGTATAGCATTAGATTGTATATCACAAAGTGTCCTACTGTTTGTATAGCATTACAATGTATATCACATGTCCTACTGTTTGTATAACACAAAGTGTCCTACTGTTTATATAGCATTAGATTGTATATCACAATGTGTCCTGCTGTTTGTATAGCATTAGATTGTATCTTTTAATATGTCCTACTGTTTATATAGCATTAGACAGTATAGCACAAAGTGTCCTGTTTGTATTACATTAGATTGTATATCACAACGTGTCCTACTGTTTGTATAGCATTAGATTGTATATCACAACGTGTCCTACTGTTTGTATAGCATTAGATTGTATATCACAGTGTGTCCTACTGTTTGTATAGCATTAGATTGTATATCACAAAGTGTCCTACTGTTTGTATAGCATTAGATTGTATATCACAAAGTGTCCTACTGTTTGTATAGCATTAGATTGTATATCACAAAGTGTCCTACTGTTTGTATAGCATTAGATTGTATATCACAAAGTGTCCTACTGTTTGCATAGCATTAGACTGTATATCACAATGTGTCCTACTGCTTGTATAATATTAGATTGTATATCACAAAGTGGCCTACTGTTTGTGTAGCATTAGATTGTGTATCACAAAGTGTCCTAATGTTTGTATAGCATTAGATTCTGTATTACGTGTCCTACTCTTTGTATAGCATTAGATTGTATATCACAAAGTGTCCTACTGTTTGTATAGCAATAGATTGTATATCTCAATGTGTCCTACTGTTTGCATAGCATTAGACTGCATAGCACAAAGTGTTCTGTATGTATAACATTAGATTGTGTATCACAATGTGTCCTACTGTTTGTATAACATCAGATCATATATCACAAAGTGTCCTACTGTTTGTATAGCATTAGATTGAACATCACAAAGTGTCCTACTGTTTGTATAGCATTATATTGTATATCATGTTTCCTGCTGTTTGTATAGCATTAGATTGTATATCACAAAGTGTCCTGCTGTTTGTATAGCATTAGATTGTATATCACAACATGTCCTACTGTTTGTACAGCATTAGACTGTATAGCACAACGTGTCCTACTCTTTGTATAGCATTACATTGTATATCACGTGTCCTGTTGTTTGTATAACACAAAGTGTCCTATTATTTGTGTAGCATTTGATTGTATATCACAAAGTGTCCTATTGTTTGTATAACATTAGATTGTAGATCAGAAAGTGTCCTACTGTTTGCATAGTATTGGATTGTACATCAGAAAGTGTCCTACTGTTTGTATAACATCAGATCGTATATCACAAAGTGTCCTACTGTTTGTATAACATTAGATTGTATATCACAGACTCGTACTGTTTGTGTAGCATTAGATTGTGTATTACAAAGTGTCCCGCTGTTTGTATAGCATTAGATTGTACATCACAGTGTGTCCTGCTGTTTGTGTAGCATTAGATTGTATATCATAGTGTCTTACTATTTGTATAGCATTAGATTGTGCATCACAAAGTGTCCTACTGTTTGTACAGCATTACATTGTACATCAAGTGACCTACTGTTTGTATAACACAAAGTGTCCTACTGTTTGTATAGCATTCGATTGTATATCTCAAAGTGTCCTACTGTTTGTATAACATTAGATTGTAGATCAGAAAGTGTCCCATTGTTTGCATAGTATTAGATTGTACATCAGAACGTGTCCTACTGTTTGTATAACATCAGATCGTATATCACAAAGTGTCCTACTGTTTGTATAACATTAGATTGTATTTCACAGACTCATACTGTTTGTATTTTAGATTGCGTATTACAAAGTGTCCCACTGTTTGTATAGCATTAGATTGTATATCACAGTGTGTCCTACTGTTTTTATAGCATTAGACTGTATAGCACAACGTGTCCTGTATGTATAACATTAGATTGTATATCACAATGTGTCCTACTGTTTGTATAACATCAGATCATATATCACAAAGTGTCCTACTGTTTGTATTACATTAGATTGTATATCACAAAGTGTCCTACTGTTTGTATAGCATTAGACTGTATAGCACAAAGTGTCCTACTGTTTGTATTACATTAGATTGTATATCACAAAGTGTCCTACTGTTTGTATAGCATTAGACTGTATAGCACAAAGTGTCCTACTGTTTGTATAACATCAGATCGTATATCACAAAGTGTCCTACTGTTTGTATTACATTAGATTGTATATCACAAAGTGTCCTACTGTTTGTATAACATGAGATCGTACATCCCAAAGTGTCCTACTGTTTGTATAACATTTGATTGTATATCACGTGTCCTGCTGTTTGTATAGCATTAGATTGTATATCACAGTGTCCTACTGTTTGTATAGCATTAGACTGTATATCACAGTGTCCTACTGTTTGTATAGCATTAGACTGTATATCACAGTGTCATACTTTTTGTATAGCATTAGACTGTATATCACAGTGTCTTATTGTTTGTATAGCATTAGACTGTATATCACAGTGTCCTACTGTTTGTATAGCATTAGACTGTATATCACAGTGTCCTACTTTTATTATAGCATTAGACTGTATATCACAAAGTGTCCTACCGTTTGTATAACATCAGACTGTATATCAGTGTGTCCTACTATTTGTATAGCATTAGATTGTATATCACAGCTTGTCCTATTGTTTGTATATAGCATTAGACTGTATATCACAAAGTGTCCTACTGTTTGTATAGCATTAGATTGTATATCACAGTGTGTCCTACTGTTTGTATAACATTATATTGTACATCACAAGGTGTCCTACTGTTTGTATAGCATTAGATTGTATATCACAAAGTGTCCTACTGTTTGTATAGCATTACAATGTATATCACATGTCCTACTGTTTGTATAACACTAAGTGTCCTACTGTTTATATAGCATTAGATTGTATATCACAATGTGTCCTGCTGTTTGTATAGCATTAGATTGTATCTCTTAATATGTCCTACTGTTTATATAGCATTAGACAGTATAGCACAAAGTGTCCTGTATGTATAACATCAGATCGTATATCACAAAGTGTCCTACTGTTTGTATAGCATTACAATGTATATCACATGTCCTACTGTTTGTATAACACTAAGTGTCCTACTGTTTATATAGCATTAGATTGTATATCACAATGTGTCCTGCTGTTTGTATAGCATTAGATTGTATCTCTTAATATGTCCTACTGTTTATATAGCATTAGACTGTATAGCACAAAGTGTCCTGTTTGTATTACATTAGATTGTATATCACAAAGTGTCCTACTGTTTGTGTAGCATTAGATTGTATATCACAGTGTGTCCTACTGTTTGTATAACATTATATTGTACATCACAAGGTGTCCTACTGTTTGTATAGCATTAGATTGTATATCACAAAGTGTCCTACTGTTTGTATAGCATTACAATGTATATCACATGTCCTACTGTTTGTATAACACTAAGTGTCCTACTGTTTATATAGCATTAGATTGTATATCACAACGTGTCCTACTGTTTGTATAGCATTAGATTGTATATCACAGTGTGTCCTACTGTTTGTTTAGCATTAAATTGTATATCACAGTGTCCTACTGTTTGTATAGCATTAGATTGTATATCACAAAGTGTCCTACTGTTTGTATAACATTAGATTGTACATCACAAAGTGTCCTACTGTTTGTATAACATTAGATTGTATATCACATGTCCTGCTGTTTGTATAGCATTAGATTGTATATCACAGTGTCCTACTGTTTGTATAGCATTAGACTGTATATCACAGTGTCCTACTTTTATTATAGCATTAGACTGTATATTACAAAGTGTTCTACCGTTTGTGTAGCATCAGACTTTATATCAGTGTGTCATACGATTTGTATAGCATTAGATTGTATACCACAAAGTATCCTACTGTTTGTATAGCATTAGATTGTATATAACAAAGTGTCCTACTGTTTGTATAGCATTAGATTGAATATCACAAAACGTCTTTCTATTTGTATAGAATTAGATTGTATATCACAACTTGTCCTACTGTTTGCATAGCATTAGACTGTATATCACAATGTGTCCTACTGCTTGTGTAACATTAGATTGTATATCACAAAGTGTCCTACTGTTTGTGTAGCATTAGATTGTGTATCACAAAGTGTCCTAATGTTTGTATAGCATTAGATTCTGTATTACAACATGTCCTACTCTTTGTATAGCATTAGATTGTATATCACAAAGTGTCCTACTCTTTGTATAGCATTTGATTGTATATCACAAAGTGTCCTACTGTTTGTATAGCAATAGAATGTATCTCTCAATGTGTCCTACTGTTTGTATAGCATTAGACTGCATAGCACAAAGTGTTCTGTATGAATAACATTAGATTGTATATCACAAAGTGTCCTACTGTTTGTATAGCATTAGACTGTATATCACAAAGTGTCCTACTGTTTATAGCATTAGATTGTATATCACAATGTGTCCTACTGTTTGTATAACATCAGATCGTATATCACAAAGTGTCCTACTGTTTGTATTACATTAGATTGTATATCACAAAGTGTCCTACTGTTTGTATAACATCAGATTGTATATCACAAAGTGTCCTACTGTTTGTATAGCATTAGATTGTATATCACGTTTCCTGCTGTTTGTATAGCATTAGATTGTATATCACAAAGTATCCTGCTGTTTGTATAGCATTAGATTGTATATCACAATGTGTCCTACTGTTTGTACAGCATTAGACTGTATAGCACAAAGTGTCCTACTCGTTGTATAGCATTACATTGTATATCATGTGTCCTATTGTTTGTATAACACAAAGTGTCCCATTGTTTGCATAGTATTAGATTGTACATCAGAAAGTGTCCTACTGTTTGTATAACATCAGATCGTATATCACAAAGTGTCCTACTGTTTGTATAACATTAGATTGTATATCACAGACTCATACTGTTTGTGTAGCATTAGATTGTGTATTACAAAGTGTCCCGCTGTTTGTATAGCATTAGATTGTATATCACAGTGTGTCCTGCTGTTTGTGTAGCTTTAGATTGTATATCATAGTGTCTTACTATTTGTATAGCATTAGATTGTGTATCACAAAGTGTCCTACTGTTTGCACAGCATTACATTGTACATCGTGTCCTACTGTTTGTATAACACAAAGTGTCCTACTGTTTGTATAGCATTCGATTGTATATCTCAAAGTGTCCAACTGTTTGTATAACATTAGATTGTAGATCAGAAAGTGTCCTACTGTTTGCATAGTATTAGATTGTACATCAGAAAGTGTCCTACTGTTTGTTTAACATCAGATCGTATATCACAAAGTGTCCTACTGTTTGTATAACATTAGATTGTATATCACAGACTCATACTGTTTGCGTAGCATTAGATTGTGTATTACAAAGTGTCCCACTGTTTGTATAGCATTAGATTGTATATCACAGTGTGTCCTACTGTTTTTATAGCATTAGACTGTATAGCACAAAGTGTTCTGTATGTATAACATTAGATTGTATATCACAAAGTGTCCTACTGTTTGTATAACATCAGATCGTACATCACAATGTGTCCTACTGTTTGTATAACATCAGATCGTACATCACAAAGTGTCCTACTGTTTGTATTACATTAGATTGTATATCACAAAGTGTCCTACTGTTTGTATAGCATTAGATTGTATATCACAAAGTGTCCTATTGTTTGTATAGCATTAGATTGTATATCACAGTGTGTCCTACTGTTTATAGCATTAGATTGTATATCACAGTGTCCTACTGTTTGTATAGCATTAGATTGTATATCACAGTGTGTCCTACTGTTTGTATAACATTAGATTGTATATCACAGTGTCCTACTGTTTGTAAAGCATTAGATTGTATATCACAGTGCCCTACTGTTTGTATAGCATTAGATTGTATATCACAAAGTGTCTTACTGTTTGTATAACATTAGATTGTATATCACAAAGTGTCCTGCTGTTTGTATAGCATTAGATTGTATATCACAAAGTGTCCTACTGTTTGTATAACAATAGATTGTATATCACAGTGTCCTGCTGTTTGTATAGCATTAGATTGTACATCACAAAGTGTCCTACTGTTTGTATAACATCAGACCGTATATCACAAAGTGTCATACTGTTTGTATAGCATTAGAGTGTATATCACAAAGTGTCCTACTGTTTGTATAGTATTAGATTGCATATCACAATGTGTCCTGCTGTTTGTGTAGCATTTGATTGTATATCACAGTGTCTTACTATTTGTATAGCATTAGATTGTATATCACAAAGTGTCCTACTGTTTGTATAGCATTACATTGTATATCATGTGTCCTTCTCTTTGTATAACACAGTGTCCAACTGTTTGTATAACATTAGATTGTACATCACAAAGTGTCCTACTGTTTGTGAACATCAGATCATATATCACAGTGTCCTACTGTTTGTATAGCATTATATTGTGTATCACAATGTGTCCTACTGTTTGTATAGCATTAGATTGTATATCTCAAAGTGTCCTACTGTTTGTATAGTATTAGATTGCATATCACAATGTGTCCTACTGTTTATATAGCATTAGACAGTATAGCACAAAGTGTCCTGTATGTATAACATCAGATCGTATATCACAAAGTGTCCTACTGTTTGTATTACATTAGATTGTATATCACAAAGTGTCCCAATGTTTGTTTAGCATTAGAGTGTATATCATGTTTCCTGCTGTTTGTATAGCATTAGATTGTATATCAAAAGTGTCCCACTGTTTGTATAGCATTAGATTGTATATCACGTGTCATGTTGTTTGTATAGCATTAGATTGTATATCAGAGTGTCCTACTGTTTGTATAACATTAGACTGTATATCACAAAGTGTCATACTGTTTGTATAGTATCAGACTGTATATCAGTGTGTGATACTATTTGTATAGCATTAGACTGTATATCACAACATGTCCTGTTTGTATAGCATTAGATTGTATATCACAAGGTGTCCTACTGTTTGTATAGCATTAGATTGCATATCACAAAGTGTCCTACTGTTTGTATAGCATTAGATTGCATATCACAGTGTACTACTGTTTGTATAACACAAAGTGTGCTATTGTTTGTATAGCATTAGACTGTATATCACAGTGCCCTACTTTTTGTATAGCATTAGATTGTATATCACAAAGTGTCCTACTGTTTGTATAGCATTATATTGTATATCACGTGTCCTGCTGTTTGTATAGCATTAGATTGTATATCAGAGTGTCCTACTGTTTGTATAGCATTAGATTGTATATCACAAAGTGTCCTACTCTTTGTATAGCATCAGACTGTATATCAGTGTGTCATACTATTTGTATATCATTAGATTCTATATCACAACATGTCTTGTTTGTATAGCATTAGATTGTATATCACAGTCTGTCCTACTGTTTGTATAGCATTAGATTGTATATCACAGTGTATTACTGTTTGTGTAGCATTAGACTGTATATCACAAAGTGTCCTACTGTTTGTGTAGCATTAGACTGTATATCACAGTGTCCTACTTTTATTATAGCATTAGACTGTATATCACAAAGTGTCCTACCGTTTGTATAGCATCAGACCGTATATCAGTGTGTCCTACTATTTGTATAGCATTAGATTGTATATCACAGCTTGTCCTATTGTTTGTATATAGCATTAGACTGTATATCACAAAGTGTCCTACTTTTTGTATAGCATTAGATTGTATATCACAGTGTGTCCTACTGTTTGTATAACATTATATTGTACATCACAAGGTGTCCTACTGTTTGTATAGCATTAGATTGTATATCACAAAGTGTCCTACTGTTTGTATAGCATTACAATGTATATCACATGGCCTACTGTTTGTATAACACAAAGTGTCCTACTGTTTATATAGCATTAGATTGTATATCACAATGTGTCCTGCTGTTTGTATAGCATTAGATTGTATCTCTTAATATGTCCTACTGTTTATATAGCATTAGACAGTATAGCACAAAGTGTCCTGTTTGTATTACATTAGATTGTATATCACAACGTGTCCTACTGTTTGTATAGCATTAGATTGTATATCACAGTGTGTCCTACTGTTTGTTTAGCATTAAATTGTATATCACAGTGTCCTACTGTTTGTATAACATTAGACTGTATAGCACAAAGTGTCCTACTGTTTGTATAGCATTAGATTGTATATCACGTTTCCTGCTGTTTGTATAGCATTAGATTGTATATCACAGTGTCCTACTGTTTGTATAGCATTAGACTGTATATCACAGTGTCCTGCTTTTATTATAGCATTAGACTGTATATTACAAAGTGTTCTACCGTTTGTGTAGCATCAGACTTTATATTAGTGTGTCATACGATTTGTATAGCATTAGATTGTATACCACAAAGTATCCTACTGTTTGTATAGCATTAGATTGTATATAACAAAGTGTCCTACTGTTTGTATAGCATTAGATTGAATATCACAAAGCGTCTTTCTATTTGTATAGAATTAGATTGTATATCACAACTTGTCCTACTGTTTGCATAGCATTAGACTGTATATCACAATGTGTCCTACTGCTTGTATAACATTAGATTGTATATCACAAAGTGGCCTACTGTTTGTGTAGCATTAGATTGTGTATCACAAAGTGTCCTAATGTTTGTATAGCATTAGATTCTGTATTACGTGTCCTACTCTTTGTATAGCATTAGATTGTATATCACAAAGTGTCCTACTGTTTGTATAGCAATAGATTGTATATCTCAATGTGTCCTACTGTTTGCATAGCATTAGACTGCATAGCACAAAGTGTTCTGTATGTATAACATTAGATTGTATATCACAAAGTGTCCTACTGTTTGTATAACATCAGATCGTATATCACAAAGTGTCCTACTGTTTGTATAGCATTAGATTGAACCTCACAAAGTGTCGTACTGTTTGTATAGCATTAGATTGTATATCATGTTTCCTGCTGTTTGTATAGCATTAGATTGTATATCACAAAGTGTCCTGCTGTTTGTATAGCATTAGATTGTATATCACAACGTGTCCTACTGTTTGTACAGCATTAGACTGTATAGCACAATGTGTCCTACTCTTTGTATAGCATTACATTGTATATCACGTGTCCTGTTGTTTGTATAGCACAAAGTGTCCTATTGTTTGTATAACATTAGATTGTAGATCAGAAAGTGTCCTACTGTTTGCATAGTATTGGATTGTACATCAGAAAGTGTCCTACTGTTTGTATAACATCAGATCGTATATCACAAAGTGTCCTACTGTTTGTATAACATTAGATTGTATATCACAGACTCGTACTGTTTGTGTAGCATTAGATTGTGTATTACAAAGTTTCCCGCTGTTTGTATAGCATTAGATTGTATATCACAGTGTGTCCTACTGTTTTTATAGCATTAGACTGTATAGCACAAAGTGTTCTGTATGTATAACATTAGATTGTATATCACAAAGTGTCCTACTGTTTGTATAACATCAGATCGTACATCACAATGTGTCCTACTGTTTGTATAACATCAGATCGTACATCACAAAGTGTCCTACTGTTTGTATTACATTAGATTGTATATCACAAAGTGTCCTACTGTTTGTATAGCATTAGATTGTATATCACAAAGTGTCCTATTGTTTGTATAGCATTAGATTGTATATCACAGTGTGTCCTACTGTTTATAGCATTAGATTGTATATCACAGTGTCCTACTGTTTGTATAGCATTAGATTGTATATCACAGTGTGTCCTACTGTTTGTATAACATTAGATTGTATATCACAGTGTCCTACTGTTTGTAAAGCATTAGATTGTATATCACAGTGCCCTACTGTTTGTATAGCATTAGATTGTATATCACAAAGTGTCTTACTGTTTGTATAACATTAGATTGTATATCACAAAGTGTCCTGCTGTTTGTATAGCATTAGATTGTATATCACAAAGTGTCCTACTGTTTGTATAACAATAGATTGTATATCACAGTGTCCTGCTGTTTGTATAGCATTAGATTGTACATCACAAAGTGTCCTACTGTTTGTATAACATCAGACCGTATATCACAAAGTGTCATACTGTTTGTATAGCATTAGAGTGTATATCACAAAGTGTCCTACTGTTTGTATAGTATTAGATTGCATATCACAATGTGTCCTGCTGTTTGTGTAGCATTTGATTGTATATCACAGTGTCTTACTATTTGTATAGCATTAGATTGTATATCACAAAGTGTCCTACTGTTTGTATAGCATTAGATTGTATATCATGTGTCCTTCTCTTTGTATAACACAGTGTCCAACTGTTTGTATAACATTAGATTGTACATCACAAAGTGTCCTACTGTTTGTGAACATCAGATCATATATCACAGTGTCCTACTGTTTGTATAGCATTATATTGTGTATCACAATGTGTCCTACTGTTTGTATAGCATTAGATTGTATATCTCAAAGTGTCCTACTGTTTGTATAGTATTAGATTGCATATCACAATGTGTCCTACTGTTTATATAGCATTAGACAGTATAGCACAAAGTGTCCTGTATGTATAACATCAGATCGTATATCACAAAGTGTCCTACTGTTTGTATTACATTAGATTGTATATCACAAAGTGTCCCAATGTTTGTTTAGCATTAGAGTGTATATCATGTTTCCTGCTGTTTGTATAGCATTAGATTGTATATCAAAAAGTGTCCCACTGTTTGTATAGCATTAGATTGTATATCACGTGTCATGTTGTTTGTATAGCATTAGATTGTATATCAGAGTGTCCTACTGTTTGTATAACATTAGACTGTATATCACAAAGTGTCATACTGTTTGTATAGTATCAGACTGTATATCAGTGTGTGATACTATTTGTATAGCATTAGACTGTATATCACAACATGTCCTGTTTGTATAGCATTAGATTGTATATCACAAGGTGTCCTACTGTTTGTATAGCATTAGATTGCATATCACAAAGTGTCCTACTGTTTGTATAGCATTAGATTGCATATCACAGTGTCCTACTGTTTGTATAACACAAAGTGTGTTATTGTTTGTATAGCATTAGACTGTATATCACAGTGCCCTACTTTTTGTATAGCATTAGATTGTATATCACAAAGTGTCCTACTGTTTGTATAGCGTTAGATTGTATATCACGTGTCCTGCTGTTTGTATAGCATTAGATTGTATATCAGAGTGTCCTACTGTTTGTATAGCATTAGATTGTATATCACAAAGTGTCCTACTCTTTGTATAGCATCAGACTGTATATCAGTGTGTCATACTATTTGTATATCATTAGATTCTATATCACAACATGTCTTGTTTGTATAGCATTAGATTGTATATCACAGTCTGTCCTACTGTTTGTATAGCATTAGATTGTATATCACAGTGTATTACTGTTTGTGTAGCATTAGACTGTATATCACAAAGTGTCCTACTGTTTGTGTAGCATTAGACTGTATATCACAGTGTCCTACTTTTATTATAGCATTAGACTGTATATCACAAAGTGTCCTACCGTTTGTATAGCATCAGACCGTATATCAGTGTGTCCTACTATTTGTATAGCATTAGATTGTATATCACAGCTTGTCCTATTGTTTGTATATAGCATTAGACTGTATATCACAAAGTGTCCTACTTTTTGTATAGCATTAGATTGTATATCACAGTGTGTCCTACTGTTTGTATAACATTATATTGTACATCACAAGGTGTCCTACTGTTTGTATAGCATTAGATTGTATATCACAAAGTGTCCTACTGTTTGTATAGCATTACAATGTATATCACATGGCCTACTGTTTGTATAACACAAAGTGTCCTACTGTTTATATAGCATTAGATTGTATATCACAATGTGTCCTGCTGTTTGTATAGCATTAGATTGTATCTCTTAATATGTCCTACTGTTTATATAGCATTAGACAGTATAGCACAAAGTGTCCTGTTTGTATTACATTAGATTGTATATCACAACGTGTCCTACTGTTTGTATAGCATTAGATTGTATATCACAGTGTGTCCTACTGTTTGTTTAGCATTAAATTGTATATCACAGTGTCCTACTGTTTGTATAACATTAGACTGTATAGCACAAAGTGTCCTACTGTTTGTATAGCATTAGATTGTATATCACGTTTCCTGCTGTTTGTATAGCATTAGATTGTATATCACAGTGTCCTACTGTTTGTATAGTATTAGACTGTATATCACAGTGTCCTACTTTTATTATAGCATTAGACTGTATATTACAAAGTGTTCTACCGTTTGTGTAGCATCAGACTTTATATTAGTGTGTCATACGATTTGTATAGCATTAGATTGTATACCACAAAGTATCCTACTGTTTGTATAGCATTAGATTGTATATAACAAAGTGTCCTACTGTTTGTATAGCATTAGATTGAATATCACAAAGCGTCTTTCTATTTGTATAGAATTAGATTGTATATCACAACTTGTCCTACTGTTTGCATAGCATTAGACTGTATATCACAATGTGTCCTACTGCTTGTATAACATTAGATTGTATATCACAAAGTGGCCTACTGTTTGTGTAGCATTAGATTGTGTATCACAAAGTGTCCTAATGTTTGTATAGCATTAGATTCTGTATTACGTGTCCTACTCTTTGTATAGCATTAGATTGTATATCACAAAGTGTCCTACTGTTTGTATAGCAATAGATTGTATATCTCAATGTGTCCTACTGTTTGCATAGCATTAGACTGCATAGCACAAAGTGTTCTGTATGTATAACATTAGATTGTATATCACAAAGTGTCCTACTGTTTGTATAACATCAGATCGTATATCACAAAGTGTCCTACTGTTTGTATAGCATTAGATTGAACCTCACAAAGTGTCGTACTGTTTGTATAGCATTAGATTGTATATCATGTTTCCTGCTGTTTGTATAGCATTAGATTGTATATCACAAAGTGTCCTGCTGTTTGTATAGCATTAGATTGTATATCACAACGTGTCCTACTGTTTGTACAGCATTAGACTGTATAGCACAACGTGTCCTACTCTTTGTATAGCATTACATTGTATATCACGTGTCCTGTTGTTTGTATAGCACAAAGTGTCCTATTGTTTGTATAACATTAGATTGTAGATCAGAAAGTGTCCTACTGTTTGCATAGAATTGGATTGTACATCAGAAAGTGTCCTACTGTTTGTATAACATCAGATCGTATATCACAAAGTGTCCTACTGTTTGTATAACATTAGATTGTATATCACAGACTCGTACTGTTTGTGTAGCATTAGATTGTGTATTACAAAGTTTCCCGCTGTTTGTATAGCATTAGATTGTACATCACAGTGTGTCCTGCTGTTTGTGTAGCATTAGATTTTATATCATAGTGTCTTACTATTTGTATAGCATTAGATTGTGCATCACAAAGTGTCCGACTGTTTGTACAGCATTACATTGTACATCAAGTGACCTACTGTTTGTATAACACAAAGTGTCCTACTGTTTGTATAGCATTCGATTGTATATCACATGTCCTGCTGTTTGTATAGCATTAGATCGTATATCACAATGTGTCCTACTGTTTGTATAGCATTAGACTGTATAGCACAAAGTGTTCTGTATGTATAACATTAGATTGTATATCACAAAGTGTCCTACTGTTTGTATAGCATCAGATCGTATATCACAAAGTGTCCTACTGTTTGTATAACATTAGATTGTATATCACAGACTCATACTGTTTGTGTAGCATTAGATTGTGTATTACAAAGTGTCCCGCTGTTTGTATAGCATTAGATTGTATATCACAGTGTGTCCTGCTGTTTGTGTAGCTTTAGATTGTATATCATAGTGTCTTACTATTTGTATAGCATTAGATTGTGTATCACAAAGTGTCCTACTGTTTGTACAGCATTACATTGTACATCAAGTGTCCTACTGTTTGTATAACACAAAGTGTCCTACTGTTTGTATAGCATTCGATTGTATATCTCAAAGTGTCCAACTGTTTGTATAACATTAGATTGTAGATCAGAAAGTGTCCTACTGTTTGCATAGTATTAGATTGTACATCAGAAAGTGTCCTACTGTTTGTTTAACATCAGATCGTATATCACAAAGTGTCCTACTGTTTGTATAACATTAGATTGTATATCACAGACTCATACTGTTTGCGTAGCATTAGATTGTGTATTACAAAGTGTCCCGCTGTTTGTATAGCATTAGATTTTATATCACAGCGTGTCCTACTGTTTTTATAGCATTAGACTGTATAGCACAAAGTGTCCTCCTGTTTGTATAACATCAGATCGTATATCACAAAGTGTCCTACTGTTTGTATAACATCAGATCGTACATCACAAAGTGTCCTACTGTTTGTATTACATTAGATTGTATATCACAAAGTGTCCTACTGTTTGTATAGCATTAGATTGTATATCACAAAGTGTCCTATTGTTTGTATAGCATTAGATTGTATATCACAGTGTGTCCTACTGTTTATAGCATTAGATTGTATATCACAGTGTCCTACTGTTTGTATAGCATTAGATTGTATATCACAGTGTGTCCTACTGTTTGTATAACATTAGATTGTATATCACAGTGTCCTACTGTTTGTATAGCATTAGATTGTATATCACAAAGTGTCTTACTGTTTGTATAACATTAGATTGTATATCACAAAGTGTCCTGCTGTTTGTATAGCATTAGATTGTATATCACAAAGTGTCCTACTGTTTGTATAACAATAGATTGTATATCACAGTGTCCTGCTGTTTGTATAGCATTAGATTGTACATCACAAAGTGTCCTACTGTTTGTATAATATCAGACCGTATATCACAAAGTGTCATACTGTTTGTATAGCATTAGAGTGTATATCACAAAGTGTCCTACTGTTTGTATAGTATTAGATTGCATATCACAATGTGTCCTGCTGTTTGTGTAGCATTTGATTGTATATCACAGTGTCTTACTATTTGTATAGCATTAGATTGTATATCACAAAGTGTCCTACTGTTTGTATAGCATTACATTGTATATCATGTGTCCTTCTCTTTGTATAACACAGTGTCCAACTGTTTGTATAACATTAGATTGTACATCACAAAGTGTCCTACTGTTTGTGAACATCAGATCATATATCACAGTGTCCTGCTGTTTGTATAGCATTATATTGTGTATCACAATGTGTCCTACTGTTTGTATAGCATTAGATTGTATATCTCAAAGTGTCCTACTGTTTGTATAGTATTAAATTGCATATCACAATGTGTCCTACTGTTTATATAGCATTAGACAGTATAGCACAAAGTGTCCTGTATGTATAACATCAGATCGTATATCACAACGTGTCCTACTGTTTGTATAACATCAGATCGTATATCACAAAGTGTCCAAATGTTTGTATAGCATTAGAGTGTATATCATGTTTCCTGCTGTTTGTATAGCATTAGATTGTATATCAAAAAGTGTCCCTCTGTTTGTATAGCATTAGATTGTATATCACGTGTCCTGTTGTTTGTATAGCATTAGATTGTATATCAGAGTGTCCTACTGTTTGTATAACATTAGACTGTATATCACAAAGTGTCATACTGTTTGTATAGTATCAGACTGTATATCAGTGTGTGATACTATTTGTATAGCATTAGATTGTATATCACAACATGTCCTGTTTGTATAGCATTAGATTGTATATCACAAGGTGTCCTACTGTTTGTATAGCATTAGACTGTATATCACAAGGTGTCCTACTTTTTGTATAGCATTAGATTGTATATCACAAAGTGTCCTACTGTTTGTATAGCATTAGATTGTATATCACGTGTCCTGCTGTTTGTATAGCATTAGATTATATATCAGAGTGTCCTACTGTTTGTATAGCATTAGATTGTATATCACAAAGTGTCCTACTGTTTGTATAGCATCAGACTGTATATCAGTGTGTCATACTATTTGTATATCATTAGATTCTATATCACAACATGTCTTGTTTGTATAGCATTAGATTGTATATCACAGTCTGTCCTACTGTTTGTATAGCATTAGATTGTATATCACAGTGTATTACTGTTTGTGTAGCATTAGACTGTATATCACAAAGTGTCCTACTGTTTGTATAGCATTAGATTGTATATCACAAAGTGTCCTACTGTTTGTATAGCATCAGACTGTATATCAGTGTGTCATACTATTTGTATAGCATTAGACTGTATATCACAAAGTGTCCTACTGTTTGTTTAGCATTAGATTGTATATCACAAAGTGTCCTACTGTTTGTATAGCATTAGATTGTATATCACAAAGTGTCCTACTGTTTGTATAACATTAGATTGTACATCACAAAGTGTCTTACTGTATGTATAGCATTAGATTGTATATCACAAAGTGTCCTACTGTTTATAGCATTAGATTGTATATCACATCATGTCCTACCGTTTGTATAACATTAGATTGTATATCACAAAGTGTGCTACTGTTTGTATAACGTTAGATTGTATCTCACAAAGTGTCCTACTGTTTGTATAGCATTAGACTGTATATCACAGTCTGTCCTACTGTTTGTATAGCATTAGATTGTATATCACAAAGTCTCCTACTGTTTGTATAGTATTAGATTGTATATCAGTGTGTCCTACTGTTTATAGCATTAGATTGTATATCGTAACTTGTCCTACCGTTTGTTGTTGTGTCTTTCTGCTTTTCCCGGTTAGGGGTCGCCACAGTGGAACTGCGGTCCGCTAATGATTGGCAGTAGATTTTTACTTGCCAAGTTGCCGGCCCTGATGCACAACCTTCAATGAAGGTACTGTGTCCTACCATTTGTATAGCATTAAATTGTATATCACAAAGTGTCCTACTGTTTGTATAGCATTAGATTGTATTTCACAACATGTCCTACTGTTTGTATAACATTAGATTGTATATCACAACATGTCCTACTGTCTGTGTAGCATTAGATTTTATATCACAAAGTGTCCTACTATTTGTATAGCATTAGATTGTATATCACAATGTGTCCTACTGTTTGTATAACATTAGATTGTACATCACAAAGTGTCCTACTGTTTGTATAGCATTAGATTGTATATCACAAAGTGTCCTACTGTTTATAGCATTAGATTATATATCACAACGTGTCCTACCATTTGTATAACATTAGATTGTATATCACAAAGTGTTCTACTGTTGTTATAATATTAGATTGTATATCACATGTCATACTGTTTGTATAACGTTTGTTTGTATAACATTAGAATGTATATCACAACATGTCCTACTGTTTGTATAACATTAGATTGTATATCGCAACGTGTCCTACTGTTTGTATAACGTTAGATTGATATATCACAAAGTGTCCTACTGTTTGTATAACATTAGATTGTCTATCACATTGCATACAGCTGCTACTTTTCCTCTTTGACTTTTACAGCTTATATCTAGGTTTTAGGTTCTAACTATTTCTACTAAGCAATTTTTGACTTGTATTGTTACATTTGTGTTCCATATGTTTTGGATATCACTGTTCTAACTGGAGCTTTTCTCCCTGGGCTTCCACTGGAAATGGATGTGTCCTGTCAGACTTTCCTAGTAAACAAATGTAAAATAAATATATAAAATAAATGAAGTGCAATATAATGTTAGCAGAAGGGGAGAAAAGTCTGGCCAATGTTGATTATGTCTACAAGCAGTTCTTACAACATTAAGTGCCTCCTTAAGTTTTATATTTTAGAAAAACATATTAATGCCTCTCCTCTGCATATGAATAGTTTTCCTTGACTCCCAGCAATATCTGTTTTTGAAGTAAACTTCTTAAGGCACTGTACTGCGAGTTCAGAGTGAAACAGCAATGGACCTCAGAGTCCGACCACAGTGCCGGGGAGTTTGCGTCACAGAGAGGTAGTGAAACTTCCACCTCAGACTCTGCCAACACACACACTGTGTGCCTGGTTTCACTCCAAGATTTCACTAGCCTCAAATGTGATATATCCCACAGAACTTATTGGTAATTCTAAGCAGTGCCTTGTGGGAACTATTCTATTACTTAACTTTATGGAGAAATGCACTTACTAACATTTCAGAATTGATTCAGACTGCTAACTTTGTTCAGAACTAATTACCATGCAATCATTGTCCACTGCTGAACAAAATAGGATGTTAAAACTAGACGTGAATGTAGCCATCTGCTCTTTGTCCATAATGTGGTACTTGACTTCTCACCAAAGTGACTGCTACTCATCCCTCACGTACTTGGTTAAGGTCGCTTGTTTACTTCAGAAGTTGTGAAAATATGAGATCATTATTTCATCTGTTGTGATGGACAGGCATGTAGTGGTATTATCTAGCCCCCCCCCACAGAGTTTTCAACCTTCCATGTCCAAAATGCTCATAATGTGGAACAAATGGGCAAAATGTGGAACAAGTACTACCACTTTACTGACAATTACAACTCAGAAGCTCATTGGTTGGCTAAAATGTGCAACTTATAGTTAAGATAAATAAAGAAATAAGTTTGTTTGATTAATATAACTTCTACAGCAAGTAACTGTTTAAAATGCTTTTACCACTGAATGTGCCACAAGTCCTTTAAATGCAGAATTTTGAGGAACATTGGATTTTTAAGACCATAAATGAGGGGCATTCCTTGTAATCAGGAGATGGCAAAATTCTTAAGTGTATTAAGTTTCTCCCGTGCTTTAATTATTGCACCACATTATGAGAAGAAACTTTGCCTGTTCCTTGCTCTCCCCCAGTCAAAGGGCTTGAAAAGCATCCATATTTAAATATTTATAATTTTATATGTGGTGTAATAATGCATGTCTTGAACCTCGGTCAAAAAAAATAACTTTCAGATATGGAAAATAATCACATAGTGAGCTTTTAACTTAAGCCGAAACCGGGGGTCCTGATGGAGAGATGAAAAGTCAGCAAGCAAAGGAGCGGAGTAGTGCTGCAACTGAATTCATCCTCAAGTCTTGGTGAGTACCTTCGCGAGGTGGACCCTGTTTTCACAAAATCTCAACAAGGTGACACTGATATATAGACTGTATTTATATAGCATATATCATGGACAGAAGTAAATCAAAATAAAAAAGATAGCTGGGTGCACAAGACCCAGGATAAAAAAAGTGCCCAATCTGGGTAGGTGCACTGTTGCCAGGACTGGAAAAGATGACAGTGTAGAATCCTCAAAATGCGGAAATATTCCTACAATGGGGCCAGGCTCAGGGGGAGGATGGCCCCCCTGTAGTAGAAGGAAGTAGTAGTCCACAAAAATGACAAAAATTGATTAGCCAAAGAAGAGCCATAAAGACAACACAGTGGACTATTGAGGATAAGAAAGAAATGATGTATTGTTACTATTATGTAAAAAGCTCAGAATTTCCAGACACAAGATATACAAAACGATTAAGAGAGAAATTAGAGGAAAGAAAATACTTCCGCAGGAAAAACTGTCACAAGCTTCAAATAAAAATTTGCTTTCATTAATACAACAGATATTTGAAAAACAGTATATAGATCAAGAAACTTTGATCTCTTTGGAAAAAGAAGCCTCTGAGGAAGTGAGAAAATATAAACAACAAAACCTAGAGATATTTGAAAAATATAAAAAAGAGATATGGACATGGGGAAAGAAAGAGAGATTTGATATGGTGCAATACTTATGCGAAGGAGAAAGCCAAGTTAACAAATATAGAGAAGGCAGTCTCAAAGATATTCGAAGAAAAATACAGGCAAAGGCATCCAGATATGGAAAATTTCACAATAAAAAGACTAAAAGCACAAAGATTTAATGTAGAAAAGATGATTAGTAAAGTAGAAGTTAAAGAAATAGAAGTTGAAGTTCTGGAGTGCTTGTGAAGTGAAGGATTTAATGTAGAGGGTCTAAAACAGACTACATCACAGCAAAAGAGATTAGTAATGGAGAAGTCAAAGAGATAGAAATTGAGGTAATGGAACAGCTGCAAAGAGAATGATTCAGTGTAGAAAATCAAATGCAGAAAGCAAAATGAATAACTGATAAAGCTCTACCACAGGAAAAAAGGGTAGCGAGGGAAAAGGGGGGGGGGACGAAAGCGAATAACATCATGGAAGTATCGAATAGAGAAAACTATAAAGCAGCTAAGATAACAAGTGTCATTGTTAGAAGATTATAGAAGAGGGAATAGATCAACAAAAATGTTAAGAAAGATAGATGTGATAAAAGCAATGCGCAGTATTAGAACAGAGCAGGATCTGTTATGCACTATTGGAGATAAACTAAAAATTTCAAAACAGGTGGAAAGACTTATAAGATACGAAGATAAATATAAGGGAAAAGCACAAAATAAGCAATTAACTGATGACCCAAAAAAGTTTTATGGAGAATTGGGAAATAAGGTAAAAGGAGTTGATAGACTGCCAAAAAAAAGAGGAAGTATATACATTTTGGAGAAGTATCTATGAAGATCCTGTGGAACATAAAGATACTAAATGGATAGAAGAAGTAAAATAAAGAATAAGAAGTTTAAAGGTACAGGATATGAAATGGGATGAAATAACAGCCAGAGAGAGATTGAAACAAAGTTGAGAAAAGCCTCTAATTGGAAAACCCCAGGCCCAGATACAGTACCTAACTTTTGGCTTAAAGTATTAACTTCTTTGCACGAGGATTTAGGCATGAGTAAGAACTATTTATATGCATACCCCGAACATACACTGCACTGATTAACAACAGGAAAAACAATGCTCTTACTTAAGAGTGAAACTGCAAGCTACCCTAAAAATTATAGACCAATAACTTGTCTTCCGATAACATACAAACTATACACGGGGAATGACACCGACAGAGTTTATAGTCATTTAGAAGAAAACTCAATTATGGCAGTAGAACAAAAGGGCAATAAAAGAAAGTCATATGGAACAAAGGATCATTTGTTGTTAAATAAAGTTATAGTGGAGAACTGTAAGAAAGGGAAGAATCCAAGTATGGCATGGATTGACTATAAAAAAGCATTTGATAGTATCTCACATTCATGGATAAAAGAGTGCTTAAAAATGTATAAGGTACATCCAACACTGATTGATTACATTACAGTAACAGACCACTTTGCAATTAAGCCATGATAAAGGACAGATTATTATCCCAGGGATAAAAATTCAAAGGAGGATATCCCAGACAGTGGCTCTTCTGCCTTGCCATTGATCCATTAAGCTGTTTACTTAACAGCTTAGGTCGTGGCTATAATTTGGCTTCTAGAAAACAACAAAGCCTAATGACTTCTCATCTTCTCTTTGTTGATGATTTAAAATTGTATAGCTCATCAGATGAGGAACTGAAAGCACAGCTGCAGGTTGTCAAAACTTTTTCAGATGATATTGGAATGTCATTTGGTCTTGATAAATGTGCAAAAGCAACCTTTAAAAAAGGAAAACTGCAGCACCAAGAAAACATCAGTTTGGAACAAGAATGTGATATAAAAGAACTTGAAGCAAGAGGGGGATGTATAAATACTTGGGAATTGATGAAGGATTAGCAATAAAACATGAACAAATGTGAATAAAGCTTAGTAAGGAGTACTTTAGAAGACTTAAATTAATCCTGAAAACAGAATTGACACCTAGGAATAAGATCCAAGCTATAAATCAATTTGCTCTTCCTGTCCTAACATATTTTTGGAGTGATTGACTGGCCCCAAAAAGTGTTGGATAGATTGGATATTAAAACAAGAAGGATGTTTCATGCTCACCAAATGATTTATAAAAATCAATGTATACCAAGGTTATATATCCCCTGTTCTGAAGGAGGGATGGGCCTCCTTGAAATTGATTACATGTATAGATCTGCAATCGTGGGACTCCACACATATCTACTGATCTCACAAGATCCAAATGTGGTGAAAGTTTTGAAACATGAGGAGAATAAATCTAAGAGGAGAATAAATCTAAGATGACATCTCTGCTTAATTTAGCAGAAGCATATCAACATCAAGCAGAAATGGAAATCAAACCAGAAGTGGATAAAAACCAGGCAGCAACTGAATGTGATAAAAAAAACAAAAGAAAGAATATAAGGTGAAGGACCAGATGAGAAGGCAGGAAATGTGGAAAAAACATAAATATAGTTGCAAGTATAGAAAACTTCTGGAAGAGCCTCATGTTGATCAAGAATGAATGCAGGAATGGTTAAGAAAAGGTGAATTTACATCAAGAAATGAAAGGTTAATATTGGCGGCCCAAGATAGTAGGCTACGTACAAGATGGTTTACTAAGTCCATTGAACATGTGGGAGAAACAGACATATGTAGGTTTTGTGGAACCAAATTGGAAACAGTCACACACCTTATTGCTGGTTGCGACTATCTAATGGCAGAGGGACTGCATGCTGAAAGCCATAATAATGTGGTGAGATTGTTACACTGGAGATTGTGCAAACATTATGGTATCGAAGTGGCTGAAAAACACTGGAAACATGAGCCACAGAGAATCATGAAAATGATGAAGTTTACAGCACATGGGATCATCGAATACCAACAGTCCAAAAGATAGATGCTAGAAAGCCGAATATAGTGGTCCAAGACAAGAAGACAAAAGTAGCATTGATCATTGAAATTGCTACACCTAGTGACTACAGTGTCTTGTGTACAGAGAGACACAAAGTCATAAAATACCTTGATCTGCAGGCAGAAACGAGAGCCATGTGGAAGAAAGATACCCAGACAGTTCCAATAGTAGTAGGAGCAACTGGTCTTATAAAAAAGAATTTACAATCATATTTAGATATGTTACGAATTGCAGAAGGAGGCATTACTGGGCACATTGCAGGTGCTGTGGAGAGCACTTTTGGCTAACATCAAAGAGTGAAACAATACTAATTTCATGAACTTTAATCGTACTTTGACTTAGGAATGGGGTCCATTCCCATCATGGTATTAGAAACCCAAAAGACTTGGAGAAATTAAAAAAGACAGAAGCCATTAGTATATATTCCACAATGTCCATGCACTTCTTTTTGAGAACTGGTGTTTCACAGCTTAGAAGGTTGAGGGTTTTTTATTATATATTTAAGGAGCTTGTATGGGTAAATTCTAAGGCACCTAATGCTTCTGCCATATACCAATAAGGCATGTGACATTTTTATTGTACAATATGTGAAACACTGCTGGGGATAAATGGTGGTATTGTTCAATCCAATGGCTGTTCGTACTAAATTTGTGTACTTAAAATTATAAATTAATGTAGGGTCCCATGCAAGCCTGAAACACAACAATGTAGTGTAAAGTCTTTAGAAATTGCATTAATGGAAGCAATTATTTTGGTAATTTCTTTAATCTGTCAATTTCTTACTATTAAAAATCAACATTAAAATATGTTAAATTAGTAAAAAGAGAGTGCATGGTCACCACATGTGGTAGAATGTGGGAGGTGGTGCCCCCCACACCTCCCTTACTATATATACTAACTCCAGGATTGCACTACAGTGGGGAAAAGGCCATATATAACTTTCAGTGAAATGTGTTTCAGTGAATTGAGTTTTCAGTGAATTGTGCACAGTCATTTAACTTTCAGTGAATAGTCCTAGACCCATATATATATATATATATATATATATATATATATATATATATATATATATATATATATATATATATATATATATATATATATATATATATATATATATATATATATATATATATATATATATATGTATACACACAAAAGTACGACTGTTATTAGTCATAGAAGTGAACTTGGGCACAATCTATATGTTCCTAGTTAATTCCACCCTTCAGAATATATTACCCGTCTTGAATGTCACTCAGACTGATACAATACACAAGCTTCCTGTTGTCATCTGGTGAACGTCGCTTTGTACTGACGTGTTGAAAGAAAAGTATATGCCAGAAGTTTCTTCCCTGTGAAACCTGCAACATTGATGGTTGGGGGTTGGATTCTGGATGTAAACAGCTACCTGTAACATTTAGGTTGACCGAGAATGGAATCATAAGGAATTATTGATAATGAGCCAAAAAATGTCCATATTCATATAACAAAATAAAATTGTCTTGCATGTGTGATGTGCTAAGGATAACTGGCATCTAAATGTGGTGCTAATTATAGTTATGGATGATTCTGTCACGGAGATAATACTTTCAAAGAGGAAGGCGTACACACCTTATACCTGTGTAACAAGCCCACGTTTTACTCTTATTGTTAAACCGTACATCCTGAGAGTGAGTGAGTGAGTGAGTTGGTTATGTTATTTTAAATGAGTTGGAAGCAATTAATGGCAAAGTGATTGTGACTGGTTGACAATTTGTTTTGTAATTTTTTTCCAGAGTGGGCTTGTTGTGAAGCCGTAAAAACAAAAACTCAAGCAAGATGAACCCCACTCTTCGTAATACCTCTGTGGCCAAAAGCGTTCCACTTTGTGCTTTTAATTCCCTATGTGACTGTTACGATTATTTCCACGTCACGTTCTTCTTGCTGGAGTTTTTACTTCTTTGCTGCTTCACAAGCCCAGTCTAGGAAGACTTTCTGATAAAGTTTGGGCGCCAAAGTTGAGGCTAATCAGAAACTAGTACAACTGCAGCAACGCTCACTGAATAAAACACATCACACAACACACTATAAAATAAAAAAATGAAGTCACTTATCATCCAATGTGCAGAAAATAAAAACTTTAATTCACAAAGCATCCTAGCCAGCAAGTGGAAACCTAGACTTTTAGTTTGCCCATTTTCAGAGTAATCTTTTAATTTTCTACCTCTTCTTCTTCTTCCGGCTGCTCCCGTTAGGGGTCACCATAGCGGATCATCTGTTTTCATTTCTTCCTGTCCTCTGCATCTTGCTCTGTCACACCAATCACCTGCATGTCCTCTCTCACCACATCCATAAACCTTATCTTAGGCCTTCCTCTTTTCCTGTTACCTGGCAGCTTCATCCTTAGCATCTTTTTCCCAATATACTCAGCATCCCTCCTCAGCACATGTCCAAACCAACGTAATCTTGCCTCTCTGGCTTTGTCTCCAAACCTTCCAACCTGGGCTGACCCTCTAATATACTTATTCCTAATCCTGTCTGTCCTCGTCACACCCAGTGCAAATCTTAACATCTTTAACTCTGCCACATCCAGCTCTAACTCCTGCCTTTTTTGTCAATGCCACTGTCTCCAACCCATATAACATTGCTGGTCTCACTACCCTCTTGTAGACCTTCCCTTTCATTCTTACTGGTACCCGTCTGTCACAAATCACTCCTGACACTCTTCTCCACCCATTCCACCCTGCCTGTATTCTCTTCTTCACCTCTCTTCCACACTCACCATTACTCTGAACTGTTGATCCCAAGTACTTAAACTCATCCACCTTCGGCACTTCTACTCCCTGCATCCTCACCATTCCTCTATCCTCCCTTTCATTCACACACATATATTCTGTCTTAGTCCTGCTGACCTTCATTCCTCTTCTCTCTAGAGTATATCTCCACCTCTCCAGGGTCTTCTCCACCTGTTCCCTACTCTCACTACAGATCACAATGTCATCTGCAAATATCATAGTCCACGGGGACTCCTGTCTGATCTCGTCTGTCAACCTGTCCATCACCATTGCAAATAAGAAAGGGCTCAGAGCTGATCCTTGATGTAATCCCACCTCCACCTTAAACGCATCCATCACTCCCACCGCTGACCTCACCTCTGTCACACTACCCTCGTACATATCCTGTACCACTCTTAAATACTTCTCTGACACTCCCAACTTCATCATACAATACCAGAACTCCTCTCTAGGCACACTGTCATAAGCTTTCTCTAAGTTCACAAAGACACAATGCAACTCCTCTTGACCTTCTCTGTACTTCTCCATCAACACTCTCAGAGCAAACATCGCATCTGTAGTGCTCTTTCCTGGCATGAAACCATACTGCTGATCACTAATCATCACCTCCATTCTTAACCTAGCTTCCACTACTCTTTCTCATAACTTCATGCTGTGACTGATCAATTTAATCCCTCTGTAGTTACTACAGCTCTGCACATCACCCTTATTCTTAAAAATAGGTACCAAAACACTTTTTCTCCATTCCTCAGGCATCCTCTCACTTTCCAAGATTTCATTAAACAATCTAGTTAAAAACTCCACTGCCATTTCACCTAAACACCTCCATGCTTCCACAGGTATGTCATCTGGACCAACAGCCTTTCCATTCTTCATCCTCTTCATAGCTATCCTTACTTCCTCCTTGCTAATCCACTGCACTTCATGATTCACTATCCGCACATCATCCAACCTTCTCTTCCTCTCATTCTCTTCATTCATCAGCCCCTTAAAGTACTCTTTCCATCTGCTCAACACACTCTCCTCACTTGTGAGTATGTTTCCCTCATTATCCTTTATCACCCTTACCTGCTGCACATCTTTCTCAGCTTGGTCCCTCTGTCTAGCTAATTGGTACAGGTCCTTTCTCCCTCCTTAGTGTCCAACATTTCATACAACTCTTCATACGCCTTATCCTTAGCCTTCGCCACCTCTCTGTTTGCCATGCACCTCATTTCCTTATACTCCTGTCTACTTTCATCTCTCTGACAATCCCACTTCTTCTTTGCCAACCTCTTTCTCTGTATACTCCCCTGTAGTTCCTCATTCCACCACCATGTCTCCTTGTCATCCTTCCTCTGTCCAGATGTCACACCAAGCACCTTTCTAGCCATCTCTCTTGCTAGCTCTGCTGTAGTTACCCAGCTGTTCAGTAACTCTTCACTGCCACCCAGTGCCTGTCTTAACTCTTCCCTGAACTCCACCTCACAATTACCCTTTTTCAATTTCCACCGTTTGATCCTTGGTGCTGCCCTCACACTCATTCTCCTCTTCTTGATCACCAATGTCACCCTACAAACCACCATCCTATGCTGCCTAACTACACATTCCCCTGCCCTGCCACCACTTTACAGTCCCAATCTCCTTCAGACTGGCCCTTCTACATAAGATATAATCCACCTGTGTGCATCTTCCTCCACTCTTGTATGTCACCCTATGCTCCTCCCTCTTGTTAAAATACGTATTCACCACAGCCATGTCCATCCTTTTCGCAAAATCCACTACCATCTGGCCTTCTGCATTCCTTTAATTTTCTACCTCTGCTAAATGTAAACAATGGCAAATCACCTAATTTCATCTTTATTTCTTGTGAGAATGTAAGATTCCAAGTCTTTCTAAGGGCTGTAGTTAACTTCAAGTTGTTAATGTTAAATGGTATAACCAGACACCCTTGTTTGTTCTCAGTAACATTTTTAATGTCGCTATCAATCATAACATTTTTTATCATTAGCCAGAATAGGATAAAGACATGTTCTCTTCTTTATAATTTCATTGCCTATGCAATTCAACAAAATGTAGGGTAGCCCTTAGCATGGAACATTTCAGTTTCCCCATTTTGTTTTTAAATGTCTCATCATTACAAATCAGCCTCGACAGCAATACTAGTTGTCTCTTAACTATACTTTTTTTCTGAAAGTAAGATGACAGCTGTCAAAGTAGAGATGGGAATTATTAAATGTTTCCTTGTGATAAATTATGGAGGTGAACCTCTAGTTTGTCAGGTCCTTGACTATGGTTCCATCTAAATAGTCTTAATAAAGTCAAAATGGAGGGTGAACCTTAAACAGTTCATACTACCATTCAATAATTTAACTAATTAAAAAAAAGTAACATTCCCGTTCCATAAAATGAGTGTGCCATTCTAAAATAAGCATACACTGAATCAAAATAGTAGCGGTGAATACATAATGCTTCGCCCAAGAGAGCAAGACCAGGTTTGCATGAAGGGGCCACAGGCTGCTCCCATGGCCACCTCAGTGTGGGAGAATCCCTAGATATAGCTGCTTGATGCACTCATTTAGAATAAGAATTATGGGGGCACAACAAGATGATGAGGCATATATAAAGTTTCAGAAGCAAAATCAGGAGAACACCCTCATAAGCTAAAAGAGAGGGCTGGATTTGGTTGTGGTTAGACGAAAATATTGTGTGCTATCAGACACCTTCATCTATGACAGAGCAATATAAAACTAAAAGTCTAAGTGATGTCAGTATAACAAATGAAGGTGAACTAATAGGAAACTTAAGTAAAAAGCAATCTAAGACAGTGTTCTGTACAGAGACCAACAAGTAATGGCAGTACAGAAACAGAAGCAGAAGATGAAGTATTTGAGTGAGAACCTTCAGAGCAAAGAAAAGGAAGGACGTTCTAAACATGACTTAAGAAAAAGCAACGTTTTGATCTCACTTCTGCTAGTGGAAAGTGGATTATTCAAATAAAGACATGCTCTAAGCAATAACTACCTGTAAGGAAAGAAGGAAAAAATATAGATAAATTGTGATCTGAGATATGCTTTACAGAAGAAGGGCATCATAAGGAAAAGGGAGATAGCGATGTCCACTGATATGAAGATAATAGGAGATCACGAAGAACAAAAAGCACACAAGAATCTTGCAATAATAGCAAAGACAGTAAAGCAGAAAGTAAAATTTGTTTCGAAGTAACTTTTGTAGGGGAAGGTGCAGCAGAAGCTGCAGTACCACTGTTTGATGATGAAGCTATACGTTCCTCGTTAAAGTGAGCTACTAAAGAATAGTCTTCATTGAATGAATATGAAACCAAACCACATAACATTAAAATCACAATGAGGAGACAATATAATAAGTAGGAAAGAGAGAGTATAATCAAGGTTGTAGGAGATGATAGTGAGCAGGGTGTTCCCATTACTTAACCTTATTTTACATTAAATGGCAACCTCTTAGTGTAAACTGTGACTATCCCTCTTTATCCAGAATCAGTAACTAATGGGTGTTGATCCTCACCACTGTCTCCAGTAAGGGATTGTCATTAAAAGCAGGGATAGAAATATACAATTTCCCCTAACAGCACACTGAGAACAGGCTACAAACCTGGAACTGGGCTATATGCTTCACTCCAGGTCCCTAAATGCATCACCACACTAACCGCTGCAGAGCATTGTGTCCCAGTTCTAGGTATCTGACACAATCACTCTTAAATGTCTGATATTCACACTTACGCAGACTCTTGGGAAAGACTGACAGATTTACCTGTTGTGTTTCTTTGCCCAAATTATAAGGCAACAACTGCCATCAGTCCAGTAGCACAATACCCTTCAAAAGGGGTTTTCAATTATATTGGGTAAAATAGATATTGAAAGAAATGGTAGTATGTATTCCACGCAGTAAGGCTTTTCAGAGTGGCCCTGGAGTTATGACAATAAGCATTAACACTCAAGTTATTAAAAAGTATTCACTAAATTAACCAGCTACAATGAGAAGTAGCAAAATATTTAATAATAAAGAAAAAAATTTAAAACATGTAAATACTGAATAACTGATTTCAATAAACAGCAGAGTTACACACACAGGAATATGAAAATACTACTGTAGGATAGATCTCACACTCATTTTAGAAAACCCCTAACTAACTACCTGTAGTTCCCTGACTATCTGAAGATTAACTGTCCTTATCTAATCTAAATAATTCAGCAAGGAAATATCATATTCTTACTTCTGCAAGGCAAGATGAAGACTTATGTCCACAGACCAGGCTGTCGTCTGTTCCCAGCAACTGGAACAACTACTCTGGAAACAACTGGACTACTACTTCTGAACAACTCTGGAAAACAACTGGACTACTACTGCTGAACAACTCTGGAAAACAACTGAACTACTGCACTATTACACAACTACAAACATTAACTACCACACAACCTGCTTTTATAACATATTTTTTTAAAGTAACAGGAAGCTGCTTTGGGAATTTTACTATATCATATCAGACTTTAAAAGTAAACAAACAGCTGCTGTGAATATTCTATTTTCTCAGCTCTGGCACACAATGACATCACATCTAGGTCAGCTGAATCTGGCATAACATACAGCTAGAATTCTCTTTATGAAGAGCATGTGTATTTGATCAGCCAGAAGAACACGGTTTGACATTCAAACATCTTGCATAAATCAGAGTGATAATTAAAAGACAAAACTGATTTACAGAATTATAGCTAGCCATGCCGGCATATGCAACGTAGGTTAATTTACAATTATTTACAATTTACAAAACTTCAGCCAGCCATGTTTGCACAGATAATATCTAATACCTTCACAGTCCTCCCCCTTATGAAGACCCAAGCTAGATTTTCAAGACTCTGGAAAATCGTCACTTGAGAAAAATGGGGCTGTCTGAGAAAACATCAACCTATACACTGTCTTGAGAATTCATCTGCACTGGCATTGCTGTAATCTGGAATGGCTAACACAAGGGGTCCTCCTAAAGCCCCTTTAAGCTTTTGGAATACCTGCTCACAGGCTGGGGTCCACACTATGTTATCTGGCTTATTTTTCCTTGTTAGGACAGTAAGGGGTGCAGCTACTGTACTATGGTTGGGCACACATTTCCTGTAGTACCCTACTGCCCCTAGGAATGCTCTCACCTGCTTTTTGGTAACATGGACAGGCCATGCCTGAATAACCTCCACCTTAGCAGGTTCTGGCCTAATCTTACATCTCCCTACTCTATGTCCTAAGTAGGAAATCTCTGCCATACCCACCTGACACTTACCAAGCTTAATGGTCAACCCTGCCCTTTGCAGTTTGCACTGCACCTCCCTGACATGCTGAGGCTTCATTATGTTAACATGGTACAATTTGTCCCCTGCATCCTGCTAACAGGTTTACCATGTAACTGACCTTTCTGACCCCCCTTACCACTTTGAAGGGTCCCTCCCAAGCTGCCTGCCGCTTATTGTGTCTGACGGGAATGAGCACCTTAACCTGCTGTCCTACAACATACTCTCAGCCTTGAGCATCCCTGTCAAACCTTTTCTGCTGTTGGGCTACTGCCAGGTTCTCCTGGGCCAAACCCATGAGCTCCATAAGCCTTGTCCTGACGTTTAAGACATATTCCACAACAGAATCCATGTGGGAAAGAATATTTAGTTGAAGGTTCCATTTCTGAATCTATGTTTGCTTTTTTCAAGTGTACTCAGGATATGGCATTTTTTTGGTACCTAAGGTACACAAAGATTAAAAAAGTCCCCCATATAGACCAATTGTTTCAGCACCAGCATCAAAGTTACAGCCACTCTCCAAATTTATAGATAGAGCTTTTTAAAATTGGTCCAGCAGTGTGAATCATTCATTAAAGATTCCTATAACTTTTTAACAAATATTAAAGATAAAGTGATAGAGCGAGATGATCTGTTAGTGACTGTGGATGCAAAATCTTTATACACCTCCATCCCCCATGACATGGGGCATTTGTTGATTAACAGTAAAGAATGTGAGGTAGGAGAATGCAAGTTTTTACTTGAAAGTATAGAACTAGCTCTCACTAACAATTTTTTTGGGTTTGAAGGAGAGTATTTTTTGCAAAAAGGGGTGTGGCAATGAGAGGTAGGGTGGCCTCTTTGCGAATTTATTGATAGCATATTGGGAAATGTATATTTTTTCTATTTTACAGGGTAGGAATAAAGTGTTCCTGTATTATCATTTAATCGCAATTTGTTTTTTGTTTGGAAAGGGGATGCAAAGGAATGAAATGATTTTCTGGATAGTATGAACAACAGCACCTCTTTTTTTCTCATATTTGGAATATTTCTAATATTTTTTGGATTTAGAGGTTATTAAAATGTTGATAATTTTACCTTGTGTTCAGTTATTAGTTCTGTGAATGTAGTTAGTAACACATTACTGCATTATTCCAGTGTGCATCCAACTTATGCTAAACACAATATAGTTAACGGTTAATTAGATTAAAACGATTTACCACTGACCTCACAGTTTTACATAGATTTGTAAGAGAATTACATGAGAGGTTTGAAAAAAAGGGTTATCCTTTAACTATTATGACGAATATATTACAAGGTGAAATAATTCACAATAGCAATACATTTAATTGCCATAATTTACAAGACTGGGATATTTCCATGTCCTTGGTTTTTGCAGTAGACAGTGGTGCAATAAAATGTATTATTAGAAATAATTGGAGGATTTTGGAATCAAACAGAGATCTGAAGTTGGTTCTAGGACATAACCCCTTTCATCAACAAGAGAGCAAAACACTTTAAAACATTATTAGAGAAGTGTAATCATAGAGGAAAGAGCCATGACCTCAGAGGAAAGAGCCATGAGCTCAGGGTATCTGGTAGCATAATCTACTACCACCAGGTGACCTCAGGGTATTATAATCTACCTCCACTGTCCTGATAGAGAAATGAAAAGTCAGCAAGCAAAGGAGCATAGTAGTGCTGAAATTGAATTCATCCTCAAGTCTTGGTGAGTACCTTCGCGAGGTGGACCCTGTTTTTCACAAAATCTCACCAAGGCGATACTGATATATAGACTGTATTTATATAGCATATATCATGGACAGAAATAAATCAAAAATGAAAAACGATAACTGGGGGCACAATACCCAGGATAAAAAAGTGCCCAATCCTGGCAGGCGCACTGGTTCCAGGACTGGAAAAAATAGCGTAGAATCATCAAAATACGGAAATATTCCTACATTGGGGCCAGGCTCAGGAGGAGGAGGAGGAGGACCCCCCTTTTGTAGAAGGAAGCAGCAGTCCACAAAAAGGACAAAAACTGATTGGCCAAAAATGAGCCATAAAGATGATACAGTGGACTATTGAGGATAAGAAAGAAATTATTTATTATTATTATGCAAGAAGTCCAGAATGTCTGGATACAAGATATACAAAATGATTAAGAGAGAAATTAGAGGAAAGAAAAATACTTTCGCAAGAAAAACTGTCAGAAGCTTCAGATAAAAATGTGTATTCATTAATACAACAGATTTTTGAAAAACAGTATATAGATCAAGAAACTTTGATCTCTTTGGAAAAAGAAGCCTTTGAGGAAGTGGAAAAATATAAACAAAACTTAGAGATATTTGAAAAAGCTAAAAAAGAGATACAGACATGGGGAAGGAAGAGAGATTTGATATGGCGCAATATTTATGCAAAGGAGAAAGCCAAGTTAACTAATGTAGAGAAGGCAGTCTCAAAAGTATTCGAAGAGAAATACAGGCAAAGGCATCCATATATGGAAATTTCACAATAAAAAGATTAATAACACAAAAGCATAATGTAGAAAAGAAATAAAAGCTGAAGTTATGGAGTGCCTGCAAAGTGAAGGATTTAATGTAGAAGGTCTAACACAGGCTACATCACAGCATGATGGAGTGAGTCCGCAGAATAAGGAAAAGCAAGAATATCAGGAGACGTGAAGAAGAAATATGGACACGGGAAAGGAAAAGAGATTTAATATGGTGTAATATTTATGCAAAGGAGAAAGCAAAACTAACCAATACAAAAAGAGCAGCACCAAAGATATTTGAAGAGAAATACAGGCAAAGGAATCCAGACATGGAAAACTTTACAATACAAACAATAAGAAGACTAAGAGGAAAAGTAGAAAAAGAGATTAGTAATAGAAAAGTCAAAGAGAGAGAAATTGAGGTAATAGAACAGCTGCAAAGAGAAGGATTCAGTGTAGAAAATCAAATGCAGAAAGCACCACAACAGGACAGAGCAATGGATATCCAAATTAAGGGGAAACCAGTGGAACAGGAAGCAATTGGTCAGGTGCCATTATCAAGATATTTTGGAGCCTTCCACAGGAAACCAGTATAAACATTCACTTGAAGCTAGACAGCAAGGAAAGGAACAGGAAACTGTGGAACCTCTGACGCAGTCAATATTGAGGAGTGACAGGCCAGTGAGTTCCCATATGATAGAGCAACAGATGACAAAGGATGAAATTGAAGAAAATGTGTCACAGGAAGATGCTGTAGAACTTTCTATAGAATGTCCGCAGGAAATGGAAAACAAGGGATGTGCCCTCAGTTTGGAAGAAAATGAGTTAAGAGAAGAGTTGCTTGATTTAATAGATAAAGACAGATATATCAAGATCAATGAGAGAAATAGACTGCAGAAGGTCAATAAAACCCCAAAAGTGAGAAGCTTGATAAAACAAATGAACACAGTAATTAGGACTATCCATAGAGACCCATGCGATATAACAGAAATAAACAGCATATATTACTGTGCTGCTAAATTAATAAGTGATAAGTTCTATCACAGGAATATAGGGTAGCGAGGGAAAAGAGGGGTGAAAGCAAATACCATCATGGAAATAGATGTGATAAAAGCAATGCTCAGCATTAGAACAGACCAGGGTCTATTATGCACTACTGGAGATAAACTAAAAATATCAAAACAGGCAGAAAGACTTAGAAGATATAAAGATAAATATAAGGGAAAAGCACAAAATAAACAAATTATTGACGACCCAAAAACGTTTTATAGAGAACTGGGAAATAAGGTAAAAGGAATAGATAGACTGCCAAAAAAAGAGGAAGTAGATACATTTTGGAGAAGTATCTATGAAGATCCTGTGGAACATAACAAAGATGCTAAATGGATAGAAGAAGTAAAAGAAAGAATAAGAAGTTTAAAGGTACAGGATATGAAATGGTATGAAGTAACATCCAGAGAGATTGAAACAGAGTTAAGAAAAGCCTCTGACTGTAAACCCCCAGGCCCAGATGCAGTACGTAACGTTTGGCTTAAAGTATTAACTTCTGTGCACAATGATTTAGCCATGGGGGTTGGGAGGGTGGCGTAATGGCTAAGGTGTTTGCCTTACAAACACAAGGTGTAGGGTTTGAGTCTCACAAGGGAAAATTGGCTAAGCTTAAAATGGCTCTCAAGGGCAGTTAGCTTAGTACTAAACTATGAACCTATGAGTAAGAACTATTTATATATGCACCCCAAACATACACTGCACAGGTTAACAACAGGAAAAACAATGCTCTTACTTAAAGAGTGAACCTGCAAGCTACCCTAAAAATTATAGACTAATAACTTGTCTTCCAATAACATACAAACTATACATGGGAATTGACGCCGACAAGAGTTTATAGTCATTTAGAAGAAAACAATTATGGCAGTAGAACTAAAGGGCAATAAAAGAAGGTCATATGGAACAAAGGACCATTTGTTGTTAAACAAAGTTATAGTGGAGAATTATAAGAAGGGGAAGAACCTAAGTATGGCATGGATTGACTACAAAAAAACATTTGATAGAATCCCACATTCATGGATAAAAGAGTGCTTAAAAATGTGTAAGATACACCCTACACTGATTGACATTACAGTAACCATGAAACAGTGGCAGACCACTTTGCAATTAAGCCATGATAAAGGACAGATTACTATCCCAAGGATAAAAATTCAAAGAGGGATATTCCAGGGTGACTCTCTGTCACCCTTGTTATTCTGCCTTGCCATTAACACATTAAGCTGTTTACTTAACAGCCTAGGCCATGGCTACAATTTGGCTTCTAGAAAACAACAAAGCCTAATGACTTCTCATCTTCTCTTTGTTGATGATTTAAAACTGTATAGCTCATCAGATGAGGAACTGAAGAAACAGCTGCAGGTTGTCAAAACTTTTTCAGATGATATTGGAATGTCATTTGGTCTTAATAAATGTGCAAAAGCAACCTTTAAAAAAGGAAAATTGCAGCACCAAGAAAACATCAGTTTGGGACAATAATGTGATATAAAAGAAATTGAGCAAGAGGGGGTGTATAAATACTTGGGAATTGATGAAGGATCAGCAATAAAACATGAACAAATGCAAATAAGGCTTAGTAAGGAGTACTTTAGAAGACTTAAATTAATACTGAAAACAGCATTGACACCTAGGAACAAGATCCAAGCTATAAATCAATTTGCTCTTTCTGTCCTAACTTATAGTTTTGGAGTGACTTGACTGGCCCCAAAAAGTGTTGGATAGATTGGATATCAAAACAAGACGGATGCTTCATGCTCACCAAATGATTTATAAAAATCATTGTATACCAAGATTATACATTCCCCATTCTGAAGGAGGGATGGGCCTCCTTGAAATTGATTACATGTATAGATCTGCAATCGTGGGACTCCACACATATCTATTGACCTCACAAGATCCAAATGTGGTGAAAGTTTTGAAACATGAGTAGAATAAATCTAAGATGACATCTCTGCTTAATTTAGCAGAAGCATATCGACATCAAGCAGGAATGGAAATCAAACCAGAAGTGGATAAAAACCAAGCAGTAACTGAATGCACTAAAAAAAAAAAAAACAAAAGAAAGAATATAAGGTGAAGGACCAGTTGAGAAGGCAGGAAATGTGGAAAAAAATATAGCTGCAAGTATAAAAAACTTCTGGAAGAGCCTCATGCTGAGCAAGAACGAACGCAGGAAAGGTTAAGGAGAGGTGAATTTACATCAAGAAATGAAAGGTTAATATTGGCAGCCCAAGACAGTGGGCTGCATATATGCTGGTTTACTAAGTCCATTGAACATGTGGGAGAAACAGACATATGTAGGTTTTGTAGAACCGAGTTGGAAACAGTTACACACCTTATTGCTGGTTGCGATGCTCTAATGGCAGAGGGACTGTATACTGAAAGGCATAATAATGTGGTGAGATTGTTACACTGGAGATTGTGCAAACATTATGGTATCAAAGTGGCTGAAAAACATTGGAAACATGAGCCACAGAGAACATAGAAAATGAAGTTTACATCACATGGGATCATCCAATACCAACAGTCCAAAAGACAGATGCTACAAAACCGGATATAGTGATCCAAGAAAAGATGACAAAAGTAGCATTGATCATTGAAATTGCCATACCTAGTGACTATAGTGTCTTGCGTACACAGAGAGACACAAAGTCATAAAATACCTTGATCTGCAGGCAGAAACTAGAGCTATGTGGAAGAAAGATACCCAGACAGTTCCAATAGTAGTAGGAACAACTGGTCTTATAAAAAAGAATTTACAATCATATTTAGATATGTTACCAATTCATGTAACACCATATGAATTGCAGGAGGAGTCATTGCTGGGCACATTGCGGGTACTGCGACGAGCACTTTTGGCTAACATCAAAGAATGAAATAATACTAATTTCATGAACTTTAATCATACTCTGACTTAGGAATGGGGTCCATTCCCATCATGATATTAGAAACCCAAAAGACTTGGAGAAATCAAAAAAAAAAGAGCCATGCCCTTAGAGGAAAGAGCCATGAGCTCAGGGTATCTGGTAACATAATCTACTACTACCAGGTGACCTCAGGGTATCTGGTAGACCACCAGGTGACCTCAGGGTATCTGGTAGCATAATCTACTACCACCAGGTGACCTCAGGGTATTTGGTAGCATAATCTACTATCACCAGGATATACCTCTTCTTGGAGTACTCAGAGGCCCCACAATATTCATAGCTACCCTCTGAAATGGCTCTTAAATCACAGGCAAAAGCAACAATGCAGCCTTGACCTTTTCTGCTGCCTTAGCTACCATTTTGGCACTGGTCACAGGTCCTGCCCTACCTGTTGCATCCTTTCCAATCCCAGGCCAAAAAAAATTCTGCATAATGTGGGTCTTGGTATGCTTTATGTCCAAATGACACCCACTCCCCCTCTTGTGAAAGTAAGTACTTAAATCAGCAATGTAATCACATACACATTAATTTGCCTTGTGTCTATGTTCACAAATTGTTTTCCTATACATTTCAGAGGTTAATTTAAAACAATTAAGTAAACATTGTTTTATACTTTTGTAATTTAAACAAGCAATATCAGATAGTCTAGCAATTACATTAACAGTGCTACCAAGTATATAAATACAACTATGAATGGAATCTCTGCCCCTGTATGTATGTCTTCTGGGTTTTGGTCGTTCCCATCCTCATTACCTCCGTGACCATATCAGCGTTAGAAGCTGCTTGTCATGCTGTCTGTGCTTCTCATTTTCTTCCATCTCTAAGCATCACAACCACTCCTCCGTCTCCAAATGGATCACTTCCAGGTCACACTGCGTCTCCCTCTCTTCAGCCTCCAGTTTGAGTCTTTTTAACTCCAGACACATTTTAAGTCATCTGAGGAAAAGGTGAACTGTCTTGTCTCAGAAGGCAGCATATGCCCAACACCAGACTGGATATCCACCCAGCTGCACCAGACTGGTATCCACCCATCTGCTGGTCTGCTCTGCTGCTGTGACCGAGGTGGACATTATGGCTTCCTTAGTCAGGTTGGCATGCACCAGTCCTTTGGCTTCACAACCCTGGCCAACTGGTTCCTGGTAAGCTTGCTATAATCCTCTGCTGACATCTTTGTCTGCTGTCCCTGACTAAACGGAGTAAAAATGAATAAAACTGTTGTGACAATGAAACTCTATGTTTACCTTGTGGCTGTTGAGAGTGAACACCTCAGTGACAACTACCCACAGGCTAAAGTTCAATTAAAATCTCATACCACTGCCACCAATATGTGACAAGCCCTCTTTACATGGTGTAGTAAGTTAACAGACTCAACCACTGTCTCCAGTAAGGGAGCATCACTAAAATCAGGGATAGAAATACACAATTTCCCCTAAGAGTACACTGAGAACAGGTTCAAATCCTTGGACTGGACTATATACTTCACTCCAGGTCTCCAAATGAGTTTCCACACTAACTACTGCAGAGGACTGTGTCACAATATCTTTCACACTCACTCTTAAATGTCTGGTATTCACACATACACACACACTATTGGGAAAGACTGACACTGACATGCTGAGCATGGATAAGGCCAGATACTTGATAACATCGGATCTGAAAAAAGCACAGCGGCAGATACCACTTACACTGACTGCCAAATGGGGGGGGGGGCGCTTTGTAATTCTTGATAGACCATATCGGTGCACAGCATTACCATATGGCATACCTGGAGTCCCAGCCATCTTTCAGGCGTTAATGGATAAAAACATTGAAACATTACTCCTGACATGCTGTGATGTTAGGTGGCCACAGGGTACACTGGAATCTAAATGACAGATGAGCTTGAATGTAAATGCCAAGAAAATTAACTTGGCAAAGGAGGAATCCGAATCCTTAGGGTATCTAATAGGAAGATGCGTGGCGAGTCCACAAGAAGAAGCAGAGAAAAAATTAACCATTAAAAAAAAAAAAAGAAAGAAAAGCGGCCATTTAAAAACAAACTCATCTGTATCCTTCAGTAAACAGTGGGTGGTACTACTAAACTTTTGTGCCTATGTTTGTGACTAGTGCCTGTCCTTTGACAGATCTGAAAACAGGAAAAGTTCTGGCCAATGTGCAATGGTCTGTTAAGGCAAACAGAGCATTTGATGAATTGAAAAAGATAACATTCTAGACTAGTGAGACTCCTTATTTTACAGAAGAATCGTCTCCATAGGCAGACATTAAGAAGTACATCCGGAATCAAAACGATTCCTGACATTCCAGGTGAGAAACAGCCGATGTGATACATCAGCAGAAAATTAAGTGATGCAGAAAGGAAACCTTCTAACGCAGCAAGTTTGTTAATCGAGCAGGCCTTTGTTTCACTGAAGAATTGCTTACTGGGAAGACATTTTATCTTGGTAAATGACCATACTCCTATAAAATGGCTGGGTCTTCAGACTGATGGCAATACAAAAAGCAAGTCCTACAACCCATGAGAATGAATCCGAACAGCTGGCTCTGTGCCGATAAAGCAGTAGTTGTGACAGGTTCGGTTTGATAAAGGGGGGGGGGGCATCTTTAAATGTACCTTGGGAATGAAGTTCTCACACTGTAATTTACAAAACCTATATAACAGCCAGTTAACAAGGTAATGAACTAATGCCATACAAAAAGAGAGATCTTACAACAAGAAGATTGGAAGCTCATTCCTCAATTTTAGTAAGTGAGCAGGCACTTACCTAAAAGAACCTAGAGTTGTGGAGTGCAACAGACCAATTAGGGATAATTTGTGTCGTAACTTGGCTGTATTATATGCACTACTAGACCTGGAAATGGTATAAGCCTGAGGCATACAGCCTACGACATCTAAAACAGACAGTTTGGTTTCTGATGGCTCTGTGTGGAATGTAAATAGTCAGTGGAAAGTAAACAGGTGGTTTTTTGAATTTGTTTGAAATGACAATTGGGTAAATATTTTGATTTATGTAGATTACTGAACAAACTCGCATTTTAAACAAACTAATACCTCCCGTGGTTCTTTGGACTATGATGATATGAGCGCGCGTGCACACACACACACACACACACACAATATATATATAGGATGTGCATGTGCATGACTCAAACATCAAATGTTCATAAAAGTGAACAAACGATCATTTTAGACAATCTAAAATGATCAAAAATAATAAAATAAGATAATTTTTTAAACATATCCCAGCTAACCATATATACAAACTCCAAGTTGACACAACAGCAGGGTATGGGCAAATTCTCCCTTCCCTGCTGCAGTGAGATCACATACTAAAGGCTGCTGGCTACTTTCATGCTCAAACATCAGTATTTGCTCTTATTTACAGTGGCCAAGAGCATTAATTGTTTTGACCTGTAAACATATACATCAACAATGTATAATGTGGATATTTTTTCTTAGAATAAAAAGCAGTACACGTAAACATCTAGGATAATAAAAATTTTCTTGCAGCAAAGAATGAGGAACAACGGAAAAATTTCATTTCCTTCACAACAGTCTTTCTTGAGTACAGTTTACAGATCCAGCATTCCTTCACATATCGTTTTCCAAGTTAAGACAGCAGTTGGTACTTATTTTCAATAGGCATCTTCACAGGAAGGTATAAGCTTTACTAGTTTCACAAAAGCTCTTAGACTTCAGATTTCAAGGATAAAGATTCTAGATTGGTTTCCTCCTTCAGACTCGATTCCCTAGAACTTCTACCTTAGTCCATGACTCACAGAATTATAGAAAATACAAGGCAACTGAGCCATAAGACCATTTGCATCTTGCCAGCACTTAACTTTATGCTGTAATCCCCTTCTTAAAGGAAGCAAAGCAGGTCCATTCAAAATGTATGGATACCCATGCATTCGTCTAACTTTAAGTTGAAGGGTGCTGTGTGTTTCAGAGGTGGGTTAGACACTGGGTAATAACTTTGTCCCTAACCAGTGTGTCTTATTTGCATGTAGGAGAAGTTTTTTGTGTCATAGCTCTGCTATTACAGGAGCTCTTTGACTTGCAAAGATATGGAAGATCAGGGAGGAGGACAGTATCCTTCAAAGATGCAGAAGATCAGGGAGGAGGACAGTATCCCTCAAAGATATGGAAGATCAGGGAGGAGGACAGTATCCTTCAAAGATATGGAAGATCAGGGGAGGAGGACAGTATCCTTCAAAGATATGGGAGATCAGGGAGGAGGACAGTATCCTTCAAAGATATGGAAGATCAGGGAGGAGGACAGTATCCTTCAAAGATATGGAAGATCAGGGGGGAGGAGGACAGTATCCTTCAAAGATATGGAAGATCAGGGAGGAGGACAGTATCCTTCAAAGATATGGAAGATCAGGGAGGGGGGCAGCATACTTCAAAGATATGGAAGATCAGGGAGGAGGACAGTATCCTTCAAAGATACGTAAGATCAGGGAGGGGGGCAGCATCCTTCAAAGATATGTAAGATCAGGGAGGAGGGCAGTATCCTTCAAAGATATGGAAGATCAGGGAGGAGGACAGTATCCTTCAAAGATATGGAAGATCAGGGAGGGGGGCAGCATCCTTCAAAGATATGGAAGATCAGGGAGGAGGACAGTATCCTTCAAAGATATGGAAGATCAGGGAGGGGGGCAGCATCCTTCAAAGATACGGAAGATCAGGGAGGAGGACAGTATCCTTCAAAGATATGGAAGATCAGGGAGGAGGACAGTATCCTTCAAAGATACGTAAGATCAGGGAGGAGGACAGTATCCTTCAAAGATATGGAAGATCAGGGAGGAGGACAGTATCCTTCAAAGATATGGAAGATCAGGGAGGAGGACAGTATCCTTCAAAGATATGGAAGATCAGGGAGGAGGACAGTATCCTTCAAAGATATGAAAGATCAGGGAGGAGGACAGTATCCTTCAAAGATATGGAAGATCAGGGAGGAGGACAGTATCCTTCAAAGATATGGAAGATCAGGGAGGGGGGCAGCATCCTTCAAAGATATGGAAGATCAGGGAGGAGGACAGTATCCTTCAAAGATATGGAAGATCAGGGAGGGGGGCAGCATCCTTCAAAGATACAGAAGATCAGGGAGGAGGACAGTATCCTTCAAAGATATGGAAGATCAGGGAGGAGGACAGTATCCTTCAAAGATACGTAAGATCAGGGAGGAGGACAGTATCCTTCAAAGATATGGAAGATCAGGGAGGAGGACAGTATCCTTCAAAGATATGGAAGATCAGGGAGGAGGACAGTATCCTTCAAAGATATGGAAGATCAGGGAGGAGGACAGTATCCTTCAAAGATATGGAAGATCAGGGAGGAGGACAGTATCCTTCAAAGATATGGAAGATCAGGGAGGAGGACAGTATCCTTGCCAGTGTGGAATGCCGGTTGTAGATCAACTTGTAAAAGCCTATAAGAAAAAAGTAATGGTACAATGCTGCAACCCATTCCTAGTAGCTGAGGGACTTCAGGCCAATAATCTTCTATGTTAGAAACCTCTGGCAACTTTCCATTTACTTATGTCAAGGAAGGCACCTCCAAAAAAAGTCACTGTTCTTAAGCATTGGGCTAATTAGGCAGCATAAACGTGGGATAACTTCTTTTGATCCAGATGAGATCCCTTTATTATTAGTTGTGCTTAACTGGGTTGTCTGACTACTGCTTCTACATGGTGGTGGAAGGTGATGGAATTATCCAGGTACCAAGAATTCACTCTGGCTAAGTTACTATTATGGAGTGTGGTATGAGCTATGTTGTACATGGACAGAGTGTTATTTATCAAATGTGACAATAGTAGACTTATTTGCATTTAGTTTTCAGTAGACCTGTTGTTTAAGTTTAGTACCTGCTATAATGAATGGGTACCAAGGGAGATGTGACAGTAACGTCCAATTTTCAGTCATCTAGAAAGAGAATTAGCTAAAGGTTCTGATTTGCACTCTGTAGATTGGAGAATTAGATGCCAAAGAAGAGGGTTCCCAGAACTGAACCCTGGGACACATCAATAGTTATACTTTCTGAGGAGATGTTTGCCACTTGAATTATGTGGGTTTTATCATTCGCTCAGCTAGCTGTCCACCTCTCCAAGACTGGATGTCCTTTTAAGGCAGTTAGCTTGACATAGGGTATAGTGCAGACTGTGTGAAATGAATGACTGCCGTCTAAGTGCAATATGACCTCCTCAAAGAGGCTAACTAAACCAAATAGACAGGATCACACTTTGACAAAAGCCAAACAGATGTTGGTCTAGCTTTGTATGTTTTTTGATAGGTTTATAGATCCAATGGCCAAATGAAAGCATTGCAAAGCTCAGCCACATCACCAAATAGTGTGGGGGACTAAGTATTCAACTGCAGTACCACCTTTAACATTCTTATAAGAAAAGCGCAGTCCGGGTCTGAACTGTCTGCAAACAGCTGCAGTTAACTTTGAGTATGTGTCTACCTGTTTGAGCCAATCTTCATTTTCCCCTGGAGAGCACTCTGCTTTGGCTGTAAGCAGCTAAGCAGCCCCCCCCACCACACACACACAGACACACACACACAGACACACACACACACACACACACACACACACACACACACACACACACACACACACACACACACACACACACACACACACACACACACACACACACACACACCTTCCACTTTCTTTTATTCCCTTCTGTTAGCAAATAGTATCCATAACTGATCAATACTGTGTGTTTGTTAATTTAAACTATGACCACAGTAGCCTACTGATACAAGGTTATCCTGTTTTTCCACCTGAGAAAGTAAGAAATGACTTACAGTTTCAGAGCAATCCTTGGTCAATTGTGATTGTTTCTTAACACATACTTGTCTTTGCTTTGTGATTGTTTCCAGCCCCTCATACAAGAACCTAACAGGGTCTCTACCCACTTCGCTCCCCACCCTGCCCCCTATTCCCTCCCGCCCCCAGTGGTCCCACCTTTATTCCACTCAAACCCCTCCCATCTTTCCAATAGCCAAGCACAGCGCTAACCCAACACTACCTCCTCCATATTCCCTCTACTATCACACCTCCTCAACTAACATGTACAAGCATACCTTTCCTTTGCTCACTGCATGCACTCTCCTTGCATATCTTACATCCTACCAAAGCTCCATCATTCCCCCACTCAACCACTACCACTGTACTACTACTCACACCACCACCCATGTCTCACCCATACTCAGCTCCCCTCCCACCAGCTCAAGAAACATCCCTATGCACCCCCCACATATTCTACCAACTATATTACTCAAGCATAAAGCATCCCTAAAACTTTACACAGTAACCCTCCCACCATACCTATTACCCACAGAGCACAATCATAAAGTTTCCCTTATAAACAAACACATTCAAAAACTGAGAAAACTAATAATCTCATGCATATCAAAACTAGCCCTAAGTGGAGACATCCACCCCAACCCTGGCCCTACCATCTCCAACCCCAATCCTCATAATCAGACTAGAAACCACAACTTCTCCCATATTACAGCCAATAGAAAGCCAAGTGACTTCCTTCTACTAAGCCTAAATATTAGAAGTATATCCAACAAAGTTCATGAACTCCATGCCACCATAGACTTGTACTTCCCAGATATAGTCATCCTGACAGAAACCTGGCTAAAACCTCACATTACCAGTGAGCAAATACTCCCTACAGGTTACGGCATACTAAGAGTAGACCAGCTAAACAAAAAAGGAGGTGGTGTAGCTATAATATTTAAACAGCATCTAAACATCCAGATCTTAAAATCATCAGCTCCACAAATAGGCAATGAAGAAATAATATATACCAACCTCAAAATTAACCAAAACAAAACCATCAGCATAATTGGATGCTACTTCCCACCTGGCCAAAACATCCCTCCACTAGAAAACCTCCTCAGCTGGTCTACCCACCATCTCCCCCAAAAAACTATCATCTTAGGTGATTTCAATATTGACTGGCAATCCTGTTCTGGCAACAATCCAACCCATCATGTACACCTTCATGGCTTCACCCAACTAGTCCAGTCACCAACAAGGATAAATAAAAACTCCAGCAAGCACACTACCCTGGATTGGATACTAGTCAGTAAGAACCCCCAGTCATATATAACAGACTGCTTATCAGATAGCCTCAGTGATCACTCCCCAACATTCCTACTCAAACAATACCTGTACCAAGCTAAACCTGTCATCTATCGTCAAATACGTAAAAATAAACTTTAACCCACTCACATTCATCTCATCCCTCAAAGAATGTAACTGGCATGCTCTAAAGTACCTCAGTGTAGATGACGCAGTTGAATTTTTTAATACTACTTTCCTGAACATCCTTAATTACCATGCCCCCATAAGATTTTCCAGAACCAAAGCACAACCCTCCCCATGACTACAGAAAACCACTAAGTCAGAAATGAACAACAGGGATAAAGCCTGGGAGCACTGGCGCAAAACCAAAACCCCCTCAGCTAGACAGAAATTCCTAGAACTACGCAATAGAGTCAAAAAGCTAATAAAACAGGACAAATTCCAATACTACCAGTCTGCCCTAGACTCCTCACAACACAGCCCCAAACAATTCTGGTCCTCCATAAACTCCATCCTCCACCCAGGTAAAGTCAGTACCCCTCCTCCTAACATCCCTCACTCCTCAGAAAATATTGCTACCTCATTCAACACACACTTCACCCAAACCATACTATCACTAGCTAAACAACACAACCCTCCCTCCAACCCAAACCTTCAACTAGTAATCTCCCCACTGCCTTCTCTTTTTCTCCTGTACCTACCTCCAACATAAAAACTCTTAACTAAACTTAAACCCACCAAATTAGCAGCAGACAACCTCCCAAGTGAATACCTACAAATCACAGCTGATGCTCTGGCCTACCCAGTATCCATCTTGATTAACCGATCTCTGTCAGAAAGTTACGTTCCCACATTGTGGAAAGTCTCACATATAATTTCCCTCCACAAAGGCAGACCCTCTGCAGAACTAACCAATTACCGCCCCATAGCTATTCTCTCTCCACTCTCCAAAATACTAGAGAGATGCATACACTCTCAGGTCTCAGACTACCTCCTTACTAACAACCTCCTTTCCAGTACTCAGCATGGTTTCTGACCAAACCATAGCACCACCACTGCCTTACTCTCCTTTACTAACACTATCCTTCAGCATAGAAACAATGGCTATCTCTCCTCTGCTACTTTCCTAGACCTATCTAAAGCATTTGACATGGTCCCACACAAACAACTTATCTCTGTCCTCAATAACCTATCCTTCTCACAATCAGTCACCAACTGGTTTCAGAGTTACCTGTCTGACAGCCAACAATCCGTTGTATGGTAGAATGACATATCTCCCCAACTGCCTGCCTCCATAGGGGTTCCCCAAGGATCTATCCTTGGACCCCTACTCTTCTCTGTTTACACCAATAATCTAGCCTCTGCCACCAAACATGGCACGCTCATCCAATACGCAGATGACTCAACCATCATCTGCTCAGCCCAGTCCCTACCCAAACTGCAAAAAGTCACACAGGAAGCCTTTTCCTCTGTTGAAACATGGTTATCCGATGCCAAATTAAAACTCAACCCAAACAAAACTAAACTACTCATCTTCCAACCCACCAAACATACTCAAAACAACTCTCACTTTAACATCACAGCAAAAGACAACACCACTATATACCCAACTGAACACACCAAATTGCTAGGAGTGGAAATAGACAATAAACTAAAATTTGACATTCACATATCCATGACCATAAATAAAGTCCACAAAAAACTAGGAGCATTATACAGAAATAAACAATTTCTCACCAAAGCAGCAGAGATTTCAATAGCAAATTCCCACCTTATCTCCACCCTACTTTATGCCTCTCCAGTATATACCAACCTAAGGCAATGTGATCTAAACAAGCTAGAGACCTGCTACAACAAAATCGCCAAATTCACCACAGGGGCATCCTACCGTAGTCACAACTATCTCTCACTTGCTGAACTGGGCTGGCTTGAACTCCCTCACCTCCTTCAGTGGTATCAACTCTCACTCGCCCACAAACTAGTAAACCATTCACTAAAATGTCCCATCCCTCCAGAATCTACTCCAACCCTATCGCACCACCAGACCATTAAGATCCAGCAACAAAAATCACTTGCAGATCACTAAAGCCAATAACTCTGCTGGTGAAGCACTATTCTCTTGCGTCATAGCCAAATTATGGAACTCACTCCCACCCACAATTACCTCCGTACCATCATGCACCAATTTCAAAACTTTATTAAAAGCGCACCTAAAAACATGCTGGCTATGCCCTTGCAACTCCCACTCTAATATCATCCAACCCATCCAACTACTACCTTTCTTTCCACTCCACTAACTACCTTGATTATAGCAAGCTCAAATGCTCATAAGCCTAGTACTTATTATACAGCAGGAACTTCTCATTGTTACATTTGTTAATGCCTGTTATGTACTTCACAGATAACGATTCTAGTTGTCTACTGATGTACTATGTTCTTCATCTGTAAATATGCTGTAAGTAATTTCTATGTTAAATTGTTAATCGCTATGTAATCCAATGTAACTACTGTCTGTTTATTTTACTGTGGAGCTTTTCTCCTCGGGCCTCCACTGAAAATGGACCCACGTCCAGTCGGACACTCCCGGTCAACAAATTTAAATAAATAAATAAAATAAATAAATCGATGTCCTTCATTGAGTAGATTTTCACCACATCTCCCGATGAAGAATTACAATGACCCACTCAGTTGTCCAGACTAAATTTAAAGTTTCATAGGGAAGTACTGATCAGTTAGGGCAGAATATTCCAGAAATGGAGGATATGGTAAACAAGGTATCCATCACGTCATTTGGGGTTGATCATGTGGAAGTGAAGGTTTAGATCTCTAGAACGGCTGTTCACTTCCTCACCACAGTGGTGCTATTTAGGTCAATATTATAGTTCATGAGGTCAGATATGATGCTTTCCATTGCTTTGCAAATGATGGTCAAGGCTAACAGGACTACATTTTTCATGATCTATGGTGGGGACGTTTCTCTAGTTAAGATTAGGTTATAAAATTTAAGGAGGGACCCACAGGGGCTTTTTGGCTGCAATAATGCAGGTAAATTACTAGGCTCATGTAGTAGTATTTTTGGTGTTTGACAGCATCTTCAGTAAATGTCTCTTTGTAATACTAGGAAGTGTAAGGGATTTGTGGAATTAAGACAGTCATTTCAGGAACAAAGTTTATGCTAAACTTTGTCTGCTAGTATATTTGCTATGTTTGCTGAGTCTGAGTATGCAGTGTCATTTTATATAAGGTTAGAACACTGCCGGATGTTACTTCCTATTTCTGTAATGTAAATGAAGGAGGCCTTATAATTGCTGTTGGGGTCAGACGCTAATTTAAATTGATGATTTGCACCTTACTAGCCCTATAGTAATTTTTAGTTCCTTAGACATGTTCATGCTGCAATCTTTAATATGAGGAATTTTAGATCTATGGTAAGAATTCTTTTTTTTTTATGTAAACTGCTTTACATAAACTGTTGGACTACCAAGGTGTTTTTTTCATATTTCCTATTATATATCACCTGTCCCTCATTATCAGATGTAGAGCCTTGCCTTGTTTTGGTTAGTCTATCTGCTCCAAATTTCTCTCGATGATAAAATCTCTGTAAAAGGCAGCCTTAGCAGTTACATCTGAAAAATGAGGCATGCATTCTACAAGATCAACAGCCACTATGGCACTATAGGCATACATAGACAGTCACGGAGGCACTGTACATATACAAATGTACACAGTCACTACGGCACTGTGCATAGGCAGACATACGCAGTTACTGCAGTGTGCAGTCTATAGGATCAACAATCACTATGGTACTATAGGCATATATAGACACAGTCACTGTGACACTGAGCATATACAAACATACAAAGTTACTGCTGCGTGCAGTCTACAAGATCAGTAGTCACTATGGCACTACAGGCATACATAGACAGTCACTGTGACACTGTGCATATACATATGGACAAAGTCATTGCAGCACTGTACATATACAAACGTACACAGTCACTATGGCATGGAGTCTACAGGATCAATCATCACTATGGCACTACAAGCATACATAGACAATCACTAACACTGTGCATATACAAACATAAGCAGTTACTGCGGCATGCTCTCTACAAGATCAACAGTCACTATGGCATTTTAGGCATACATAAACAACCACTGTGGCACTGTGCATATACAAACATACGCAGTTACTTTGGCCTGCAGTCTATAGGATCAACAGTCACTATGGCACTATAGGCATACATAGACACAATCACTGTGACACTGTGCATATACAAACATACGCAGTTATAGTGGCACTGTGCACATACAAATATACGCAGTTACTGCGGCATGCAGTCTAAAAGATCAGCAGTCACTATGGCACTATAGGCATACACAGACACAGACACTACAGCACTGTACATATACAAACATACTCAGTTACTGCGGCACTGTGCATATACAAACATACGTAGTTACTGCAGTGTGTAGTCTACAGGATCAACTGTCACTATGGCACTATAGGCATACATAGAGAGACAATCACTATGGCACTGTGCATATACAAACATACGCAGTTACTGCAGTGTGCAGTCTATAGGATCAACAGTCACTATGGCACTATAGGCATACATAGACACAGTCACTGCAGTGCTGTGCATATACAAATGTACACAATCACTATATCACTGCATATATTCAAACATATGCAGTCACTGTGGTATGCCATCTACAGGATGAACAGTCACTATGGCACTATAGGCATACATAGACACAGTCATTGGGACACTGAGCATATACAAACATACACAGTTACTGCAGCACTATGCATATAGAAACATATGCAGTTACTGCAGCGTGCAGTCTACAAGATCAGTAGTCCCTATGGCACTATAGGCATACATAGACACAATCACTGTGACACTGTGCATATACAAACATACACAGTTACTGCGGCATGCAGTCTACAGGAGCAGTAGTCACTATGGCACTATAGGCATACATAGTCACTGTGACACTGTGCATATACATATGTACAAAGTCATTGCAGCACTGTACATATACAAACATACACATTCACTGTGGTCTACAGGATGAACAGTCACTATGGCACTATAGGCATACATAGACAGTCACTGTGACACTGTGCATATACAAACATACACAGTTACTGTGGCGTGCAGGCTACAGGATCAACAGTCACTATGGCACTATAGGCATACATAGACAGTCACTGTGGCACTGTACATATAAAAATGTACACAGTTACTGTGGCACTCTGCATATACAAACATACGCAGTCACTGTGGTGTGCAGTCTACAGAATCAACAGTCACTATGGTACTATAGGCATACACAGACAGATGGTCACTGTGACACTGTGCATATACAAATGTACATAGTGCAGCACTGTGCATATACAATCATACACAGTTACTGCAGCACTGTGCATATACAAACATACGCAGTTACTGCAGTGTGCAGTCTACGGGATCAACAGTCACTATGGTACTATAGGTATACACTGACAGTCACTGTGACGCTGCTGCATATACAAATGTACATAGTCAGTGCGGCATTGTGCATATACAAGCATACGCAGTCACTGCAGTGTGCAGTCTACAGGATCAACAGTCACTATGGTACTATAAGCATACATAGACAGAAGGTCACTGACACTGTGCATATACAAATGTACACAGTTACTGGGGCACTGTGCTTATAAAACCATATGCAGTTACTGCGGCGTGCAGTCTACCGGATCAACATTCACTATTGTGCTATAGGCATTTGTAGACAGACACAATCACTGCAGCACTGTGCATATGCAAACATATGCACTCACTTCGGCAAGGTGCATATACAAACATATGTAGTTACTGTGGCACTGTACATACACAAACGTACATAGTCACTACGGCAAGGTGCATATACAAATGTGCACAGTCAATGAGCCACTGTGCGTATACATACATACAAACGCAATTGCTGTGACATGGTGTATATACAAATGTATGCAGTTGTTGCGACACTGTGCATATATAAACATACACAGTCACTGTGGCACCATGCATATATAAACACAAGCAGTGACTCTGGCACCATGCATATATAAACACATTCAGTCACTGCAACAGTGTACATATATAAATGTATGCAGTCACTGTGGCACTGTACATATATAAACACATGCAGTCATTGTGCATATATAAACACATGCAGTCAATGTGGCACTGTTGCATATATAAACACATGCAGTCACTGTGCATATATAAACACATGCAGTCAATGTGGCACTGTTGCGTATATAAACACATGCAGTCACTGTGCATATATAAACACATGCAGTCAATGTGGCACCGTGCATATATAAACACATGCAGCCACTGTGCATATATAAACACATGCAGTCAATGTGGCACTGTGCATATATAAACACATGCAGCCACTGTGCATATATAAATCAATGCAGTCACTGCGGCAATATACAAATATAAATGTACATAGTCACTGTGGCACTATATATGTACATATGTCGGTGCTCTACTTTCACCATCAGTGAAGCAAAGTCCAGTGAACATATCAAATGTTCAGAATTTGAATCTGCTCTCTGGTATCTTTTTTTATTTTATTTCTGATGACTGTGCCGCCTACATATTTTGGCCTTGGAAAGTTTATTTATGCAGAGAGGAATGGTTTGTTATGAAGAAAAAAAGTCTCTCTTACTTGGGATTATAGTTTCAAGACCATAAAGTGTTCATATTTAACATCCTTTATTTTGATAATAATGTTACTTGCAGTTTACCTTCACAGCTTTGCTTCTGGGAAAATCCTATTTACTTTACAAGGGCTGCTGAACTCTTTTCATCCTAGCTTCCATTTAAGTTTCTACTAGTTATTTCTGCTGCCTATATATTGTTACCGTCTTCACTCACACACGACTTTTTTTCAATAATAGGGAGTTTTTTGGCCCATATCACATTTTGGCATTTATTTATTGCATTCCCAGGCAGGGACTACGCTGAGGGTTAGGGTCAATAGATGATACTGGAGGTCAAACTCATCTAGGATGGAGGTTCTGCTGGTCTAGCTTGTCATTTCTAACCATTGGGCAGGACCAGCTCCCTAGATACTCATCTGTGAAATTTATTTTAACCAAAGAGTTAATCATTAGTGTGGTTATATGGTTAGCTTGGCATTCATTATACAGACTTGGAGGAACATTATTTATTTGTGCTTGCATGTTACGTACAATTCCAGGCAGGCTAGTTCTAGTTACAACTGTTAAATATTAAAACAGTTACTTACAAGGTAAATGTAAGAAGTTAAGACACCTTTGAGCACATCTTGGGACAGGAGTACATTTCTGATGTGCCAATTATGTGGATGCTAAAGGGCATTCCTGCATGAATATTCTTCTCACATGTTTTATGCATTAATGTCAGAAGCTAGTCCTGAGTAAATTCTAATACCTGCACTGATGATACTTCAGATAAGATCATCGTCAAATTCCTCAGTGTATTATAGTTTCACTGTCAGTTTTTAATAGTTGATTACCAGTGCTTGCTGTAGGGTTGCAGGGCAAGGCATTCTAGGTATCTTTTAGTGCTGCTTTGGAGACCTCTGGTGTTTTTTTTTTTTTGCATCACTAATGTGTTAGGGAGGTGGATTCCACGTAGCAGATACAAACTATACAAAGAATCTTTTCCCAATGGTGAGAATAAGAAGGGGCCTCACCTGTGTTATTACTCATTTTGATTCTTCCTTGAAGAGAGTGTTTGTTCTTGACAGAGTTTTGATCTTAGATCGGAGCAATGCCCTACTCTAGTAGAGTGCTGAACAGAACAGCCCTACTCTGAATAGGCAGCCAGTTTTTTTTTTCATTAGCTTGTCACGGAGTTGGTCAAGTTACCCAAAAGAAGAAAAGAATCAGGGTATTTTGTTTTCAGTTACGTGTAGCATTTGTGAAATATAAGCAGTGTGAAAGGATACCATTCTGAGGCCATACTCAAGTTTAGGGATTAACATGTTCCTGTCTAGAGCATAGTGGGCAACTAATGACAGTAAAGGAGACATCTTGTTGGACAGTTTTACCTGGACAAGGACTTTACTACTTACGTTCTGCATGCATAGAGTCAATGAAAGTACAGGGGCAAGAAATTATTTACATTTGTTAACCGGGCAGTGTCTGACTGGGTTGAAAAAAAATGTTTTTAGCAGAGATCTGGGGAGAAAAGCTCCACAACAAAAAGAACATTATTAAGATACAAGCAGTAAACTTAGTTCAAGTAGTACCTTGCTAACAATATGTAAACAAGCTTAACAAAAATATTATAGCAACAATAACAGAAATACAATATAAACATGCATGTTTCAGGCATACAGGAATACCTTTTTTATACAATATATCTGAGGTACACAAGTCACGTAGCTTTACAAGGTGAGTCACTTCTGAAAGACCAAAACTGGTCATGCAGTTTTACAAGTTAGGTCATCTGAAGGAACAAAGATGAATAAAAGAGAAGACAGATAGCGGGATAGCCCTATGTGGGATGAGCACTATTTAGGCTAACATGTGTGAGAGGAGTGGGAAAAATAGGATGAATATTAGTTGGGAGCAATACAGGAGCATAGCCAATTATTATTTAAATACTCTTTCAGGGTCGTTTTAAATGTGGACAGTTTGTGTTTTTAATTATTTGTTGAGAAAGGGTGTTCCAATCTTTGGCTATTTTATTGGAGTAGAGGGAGTCTCTGTGATAGTTGTGAGACTGGGTTACTTTTAGCATTAGTTTGTTGGATGACCTGAGGAGTCTACAGCTTGTGTTTGGCTGGACTATGTTTGATAGAGCTGGCAGTCGGTAGGGTTGAATATGATTTTATGGGAAGTGAAAGTTGTTTTTGTAATAATAGGTTGGGAAGTTCTTGCCAACTGAGCTGTCAGAGAGCAGTGCAGTGGTGTGTTTGTGGGGTTAGTTGGTATCAGACTTAGCTATTCTGTTATAGCAGGAGTCTAGTTTATTTAGGTTGTTTTTTGATAGGTTAGTAAAGACCTCAGACCAGTATAGGAGAGTGGATACCAAGTGGGATCTTGCAGTGGCCAGTCTAGCTTGTTGTGTAAGAAAGGGTTTAACTCTGTATAGAGCACCTAGATTAGAGTGGATTTTTTGAGGGTCAGATAGATGTGTACCCCTAGCAACTTGGTTTGATTGGTGGGTTTGATATTTGTACCATTGTTAGATAGTATGGATATGGACTGGGTACTGGGTTCGGAAGATTTATTAGAGAAAATTATGAGCTTGGTCTTATTTGGATTTAGGATGAGTTGGTGGCTGGTGAGGTACTTTTCAATGTCTTGGAATGATGATTGCATTTTGTGTTGGAGTTCGTGTGGGGAGTGGGCTGAACAGATAAGGGAGGAGTCATCTGCATATTGGATGACAGTGGCAGGTTGTTGGTAAATATTATGAAGAGGAGGGACCCAAGTATGGAACCTTGTGCTACCCCCATGGTGACTGGTAATAGTGGGGAGAGGCTGTTTGCCCATTTAGTGGCCTGTGGATGGTCGGATAGATGACTGTGAAACCATGTTACGGGTGGGGTACTGAGACTAAGTGACAAATTTGTTGAGGAGCAGCTGATGGGACATTGTGTCAAATGTTGTCGACATATCTAAGAAAATGGCTGAGACTAGTTGTCCTTATATTTTAACCATCCTGAACTTCCTATGAAGTTGTTAGTAAGCCATTAGTATGTTCACATTTTGCCCATTTGTTCCACATTATGAAGGTGAGTGTTCCTCATTTTGGAGATGGAAGGTTGAGAGCTATGGTGTCCTTCATTTTTGAGATGGTGAATGGTGTCTGTAAAGGTTATGAGCGCTGAGTTAGTACTGTGTTTAGGCCTGAAGCCATGTTTGGTGCTGGAGAGTAGGATGCTGGTAGTGAGGTGATTCAGGAGTTGCTGGTGGATACATTCCTCTAGAATTTTGGCAAGGGGGGATAGAATGGCAATGGGACGGTAGTTAGTTATGTCTCTAGATGGGTTGCCCTTATAAAGTGGTATGCTATGAGAGATTTTCCATAATTTAGGAACGTACTGTTCGGAGATAGAGCGGTTTATTGGTAATGATATGGGGTAGGCAATGGATGGGGCAGCTAGTTTTAGGTATTCGTTTGGAAGTTGGTTGGTAGCCAAGCAGCAGGGTTTTAATGTACACAGGAGTATTTTTATGTAGAAAGTTGGAATGAGAATAAAGGAGAAAGAGTTTGCGTCATTAGAGGTAGGGGAGGGGACAGTGAGTGGTGGGATTGTTTTGTTGTCTAGGAGAGAAGTAATAGTGTTGACGAAGTGGGAATTGAATTGTCAGGCTAAGGGCACAAAGGAGTTAGTCGTGAGGGGGTAGGGGCATGAGTTTTATCAGGGATAAGGAAGTGGTTGATATTCGGCCAGAAGTTTTGTGTATTGTGCTGGTATTTTTGTTGGCAGGTGAGGAAACAGGCTCTTTTATCCCTGATGATGTTTTTCTTAGCATGGTTTCTACATTGTTTGTAAAGGGTAAGATCATTGTTATTTTTGGTCATATGATATAGTGACCAGGCCTTATCTCTTTGCTTCATTAGTTGTTTTGTTTCTTTAGAAAGCCATGGTAGCGGTTTGTTTTTTTGGCAAATGTTTCTGAGGGGGGCAAGATTATTTAATATTTCAAGGAATTTGTTATTGAAATATTCTACTGCTAGGTCTAGTTGCAAGTTTTTTAATGGGGACCAATCGCAGTTTTGTAGTAGTAAATTGAAGGTGTCAGAGGAGAAATATTTTTTGCTATGGGTGTATTTGTATGAGATGCAGGTTTGGATATGTGTTTTCTTCCTAACTAGGAATGTAAGGGCATGGTCACTTAGCCTTACTGGCAGACAGCCTGGTTGCTACTCGTGGTTAGGTTTGTTGGTTAAAATCCAGTGTGGAAGTGATTTTTTTATTGGAGTGGTTGGCAGTGTAGATGGGGTAGTTAATAATCTGGGTAAAGTTGTATAAGTTTATAAATTAAGTAGGGGAGTCGGAGGAGCAGGAGAACCACTCTAGGTTGAAATCAACTAGAATGATGGTTTCTTGGGCTAGAGTAAAAGATGACCAGGATAGGAGGGATTCTATGCTGTGCAGATTGTTGCCTGGTAGTAGGTAGATGCCTATGATGTTAATAGATTTGTGAGGATTAATTAGGAGGCACATGAAAAAGAATTCAGCATGTGAGTTGTCTGTGGGGAACAGTTTAGTTTTTCTAGATTGAGTCTTTAAACATAATTGCTACACCCCCACCATGTTTGTTTATCCTGTCCTGTCTAATATTTTGACCATTCATAGTAATTTTAGAGTCATTGATGTGGGCTTTACCCAGGTTTCAGTTATGACTGCAGTGTCTGGGGAGTAGGAGGCAAGGGTGGGATGGAATTCAGGTAATTTGTTTGCAAGGCACAGGTACTTCTGTCCTGCTGCATTGTAAACTGCATCATTCATAGAATCATTTAGTAGAGGAGGGCACAGGATCAATAATTTTTGTGCAGTGGGAAATAACATTGCAACAGCATCTTTCATGGGTCCAGTTAAAAACTGTAAAGATCTGATCCTGTACTTTTTTGTAGTTTGCCAAGTAGGTCTGTCTCAGTCTATGAGAACAAATGTATCTGTAGACATCATACAAAATGAGAGTTGGAATAATTCATAAAGAGGGAAAACTGCAGAGGGACTAGGCCAGATCCTTGTGGTACTCTGGTACCGAGGACACCTTTTCCTTGGTAGTCCCTCACTTGAAGGTACCTTTTCCTGATGATGAGTTGTCAGTCAGCTGAAGTGTATTTTCTGAATATTTTTTCACTTATTTAACTGAGTTACTACTGAAATTTATCTGAGTTCACTGAGCAGTAGAGAAATGCTGATTATTTCTTATGCACTTGTCTTATCTTCAAATAGATCAGGTATGGACCATCATTCCTACTAGAACAGATGCACAATCTTTTATGGGGCTAAGTTTCCATGATTTTGCAGTCCTTTACCCTCAGTATGGCTATGATTCACTGTAAAGTGTCTCATTCGTAGAGTTCAGCTGTTTGATGAATAGTATTCAGTTACATTACCTTTAATGACGTCATAAACATGGCTTATTCACAGCAAATACTCTTGTATAGGGTGAAACCTGGGCCCAGATGTGTGTTTATGTTTGCTCGTATCATTGGTATATGGTCAGTGTGTAGACTGGAAACTGGGCCCAGTTGTGTGTATATGTTCGCTCTTATCACTGGTGTATGGTCATTGTGTAGGCTGGAACCTAGGCCCAGATGTGTGTATATGTTCGCTCTTATCACTGGTGTATGGTCATTGTGTAGGCTGGAATCTAGACCCAGATGTGTGTATATGTTCGCTCTTATCACTGATATGTGGTCAGTGTGTAGGCTGGAACCTGGGCCCAGATGTGTGTATATGTTCACTCTTATCACTGGTGTATGGTCATTGTGTAGGCTGGAACCTAGACCCAGATGTGTGTATATGTTCGCTCTTATCACTGATATGTGGTCAATGTGTAGGCTGGAACCTAGGCCCAGATGTGTGTATATGTTTGCTCTTATCATTGGTATGTGGTCAGTGTGTAGGCTGGAACCTGGGCCCAGATGTGTGTATATGTTTGCTCTTATCACTGGTCAGTTTTTCACTGAGCTCCTTCACCCATTCTCCGTAACAGACCTTAAAACCCCACAATTTTCAAAGTAATGTTTGATTCAGAGACAATACAAAAAACTTCCTTTTTAAACATAAGATTATGGATTAGGCACTGTATATGAGGGAGTTTACCTATTTAACAGCTCGTGACTCTCTTGATTTATGTCAGTTTCAGACACAAGCAGAACACACAGGCAGTCCTTATTTGGGTTTTCATGAACTGCTGTAATTATCTTTCATCCTGCTCATCCTATCTTTCTCAACAACGAAGCTTCCCCAAACTTGATGCTGCGTTTTTCAATGCTGCATAGTTAGGCTCCCTTCCCTGCCTTGTTCTTAATACAGTCTGCATGTCAGAGTAGGTAAAACTGTGATGTACAACTGCAGTGGTGGTGCTGCGGTAGCGTTGTCCCCTTACAGTAAGACGTTGTCCTGTTCAATTCTCAGCTAGAGCGTCTTCTGTGTGGTGCCATGCGTGAATGGGTGTACCTTCATTAAAGGTTGTGCGTCAGGGCTGGCATCTCGGTACATAAAAAATCTACTGCCAATCATTAGCAGACTGGAGTTCCGCTGTGGTGACCCCTAACAGGGAAAAGCCGAAAGACACAACAACTGATTGAGACAAACTAAGTCTTGGTCAATAACCATGTAGCTCCTGTGTAACAGAAATAATTTGATATGGTCTTTGTATTATTGATATTGTGAATAGCAAAGAAGGGTTTAAGCCTGGTGAAAAGTGTATTCTAGACCAACTGGATATGTATGTGCTCCTCAACATAAAACGTCTAGTAGTTGGTTAAGCTGATACAGTGAAACTTGTTTTGTCTTTGATTTTAACAGTGAGGAGTTGGCTAGGCTTATTCATTAAAGCATTTACTTGTTTGACTGTTTATCTTAGCTTTTTATTCCTTTTACTGGGTTACTGAAACAGTGAAAATCTGTGTACTGTATGTTATATCTCAAGTTGTTAGACTGTTAAATAAAACGCACCTACCACCTCTCCCCCTCCAGTATTGTAGGTCGGGTCACATTTGGTGGGAAAAAGCTAGTTTTGTACAATAGTGCTCTTTGCACAGTTATATATATATTTGCTGACACTGGTATTTATATTATTGTCTATTTGTTGTCTTAGATTACTAGTTAATTGTCATTTTTAAATGTTGCTGGAGGATTTGCACAATAAGAATGCCATTGCACTTTGTGATGTCTCTAGTACACATGACAATAATGCTGAATTGAATTTATGACATTTTGCTTAATAGTTTATCTGCAGTTTTTACTGTATTAATGAAACATGAAGTAGCTGGTTGAGTTTATTCTAATGATGACTTTTTTGCTCTAACTACTTATTTCAGCAGTGAGTGGTTACAATTAGCCTTGCACAGAACTAGCGTGTGTTTAACATTCTTGCATACTGCCTTAAGTAAATGCCTATGCTTGACTTGGTACAATCGTGTATTGCCTTCATGTTTATAGCAGCATGAAATAGCTTGAAGTTTCTTAGTTTTATTTACTTACAAGGATAATGTATTGAACAACTGACATTTTCCTGCTACCCTAGTGTGTATAAAGTGTTAATAACACTGGGGCAATTATAGTCTCAACATCCAGCTTGTTATACATAATACTGTAACACATCCTACATGTGTGTGTATAAAGTGTGCAGTTAATAACACCGGGGCTATTATAGCCTCAACATCCAGCTTGTTATACATAATACTGTAACACATCCTACACATATGTGTATAAAGGATACACTTAATAATACTGGACCTATTCTAGTCTCAACATCCAGCTTGTTATACAATATACTATAACACATCCTACAAGTGTGTGTATAAAGTATACAGTTAATAACACCGGGGCTATTATAGTCTCAATATCCAGCTTGTTATACATAATACTGTAACACATCCTACACCTGTGTGTATAAAGTATGCAGTTAATAACATCGGGCTATTATAATGTCAACATCCACCTTGTTATACATAATACTGTAACACATCCTACACGTGTGTGTATAAAGTGTGCAGTTAATAACATCGGGGCTATTATAATCTCAACATCCAGCTTGTTATACATAATACTGTAACACATCCTACACGTGTGTGTATAAAGGATGCAGTTAATAGTACTGGACCTATTATAGTCTCAACATCCAGCTTGTTATACATAATACTTTAACACATCCTACGAGTGTGTGTATAAAGTATGCAGTTAATAACACCAGGGCTACTATAGTCTCAACATCCAGCTTGTTATACATAATACTGTAACACATCCTACATGTGTGTGTATAAAGTATGCAGTTAATAACACCAGGGCTATTATAGTCTCAACATCCAGCTTGTTATACATAATACTGTAACACATCCTACACGTGTATAAAGGATACACTTAATAATACTGGACCTATTCTAGTCTCAACATCCAGCTTGTTATATATAATATTATAAGACATCTTACATGTATGTGTATAAAGGATACAGTTAATAGTACTGGACCAATTCTAGTCTCAACATCCAGCTTGTTATACATAATACTGTAACACATCTTACATGTATGTGTATAAAGCATACAGTTAATAGTACTGGACCTGTTCTAGTCTCAACATCCATCTTGTTATATATAATACTATAACATCTTACACGCATGTGTATAAAGGATACAGTTAATAGTACTGGATGTATTCTAGTCTCAACATCCAGCTTATTGCACATAATAATGTAACACATCTTACACGTATGCGTATAAAGGATACAGTTAATAGTACTGGACCTATTATAGTCTAAACATCCAGCTTGTTATACATAATACTATAACACATCTTACACGTATATGTATAAAGGATACAATTAATAGTACTGTACCTATTATAGTCTAAACATCTAGCTTGTTATACATAATACTATAACACATCTTACACATATGTGTATAAAAGATACAGTTAATAGCACTGGATCTATTCTAGTGTCAGCATCCAGCTTGTCATACACAATACTGTAACACATCCTACAAGTATGTGTATAAAAGATACAGTTAATAGTACTGGACCTATTCTAGTCTCAACATCCAGCCTGTTATACATAATACTGTAACACATCCTACACGTGTGTGTATATAAAGTATGCAGGTAATAACACTGGGCCTATTCTAGTCTCAATATCCAGCTTGTTATACATAATACTATAATACATCTTACACATATGTGTATAAAGTATGCAGTTAATAACAATGGGTCTATTATAGTTTCAAAATCCAGCTTGTTATACATAATACTGTAACACTTCCTACACATATGTGTATAAAGCATACAGTTAATAGTACTGGACCTGTTTTAGTCTAAATATCCAGCTTGTTACACATAATACTGTAAATCATCCAAATCCACATGACCTCTTACTGGTACATCTACTGTTATCTAAACCACTTTAGCCAAAGCTGCACCTGGGGGTCTGTAAGGATTACTTGTTTCAAACAAAGCTAATTCCTTGGCTGAGTCACATTACAATGTTGTTGTGTCTTTCGGCTTATCCCAGTTAGGGGTCGCCACAGCAGAACTCCGGTCCGCTAATGTTTTTGGTAGTGGATTTTTACGTGCCGATTTACCAGCCCTGATGCACAACCTTCAACGAAGGCACGCCCATTCACGCATGCCTCTACACAGAAGACGCTCTAACTGAGAATCGAACGCAGCACCATCTTGCTGTGAGGCGACAATGCTACCGCAGCACCACTGCCGCTGATTGGATGAGTCACATTACAATACAGGGGTTTATTCAGTCAATTTTTATGTTTGCCTGTTCTGTCTTATCTTTGTGGACTTTGGCCTGCCAGCACCCCTGTTTCTGAACTCATCCTTTTTTTTAGTATTCCATACCTACATAACTGCATAATTGAACTCAATACACATCTGCTAACCAACTCCAAGACCACAAGGAATTCCTGACAGAAACTAGGCAAGGACAGACTACTCTATCTGGCAGCATATCTTATTGCTAAAATAGATTCCCAAGCATTATGACCATATACACAATGTACAACTGTATGTTCTTAAATTTAAATGGTATGTACATGTACAGACAAATAGTCAACATTGCCTCACCTAATATCTCATAAAAGCCTGTCCTGTAATTCTGTATAAATCTATAACTTAGCCTAAGTACCAGAAGAATTTGCTGCCATTTGATCCTTCAGTTTTTTACCCTCAGCCTCTCTCTCTTTCTCATGACACTCAAAGGGGTAGTTCAAACATTCCTAACTCAAAGGAAAATCTCTGCCTAACAACATTATACTGTAACGTTAAGCACCACAACTTTAATAGCAGCTATTTGGGCATTAAGCTTCCCCTCCCCTCCCCTCATCTACCCCATTACTCACAAAGGCGAAGTTCAACATCATTAACTCAGAGAAATAAACTCTAACGAAGAATATTACACTACACTGTTAAGCACTATACCCTGTAAATCTGCTGTGTTTTGGACTTTTATAGCTTTGTACAATTGCTGGGTTGAAGTACTGACTGCTATAAGTATAATCCACTGATTGTTTGGAGATCCCAAAAGAAACATTCTCAACTGATGGATCTCGTTCCATTTGCCTTTTCATCACTCAGGTTTATTCAACTCCCTTACATCCCCCAATTTCCACCCACCCCCTCTCATTACTCTACACCACACCCTACCACTAACAGATTTGACCAATTACCTACTCTATTTCAGTCTTTCTCTCATTCCTCCCAGCCAAACCCTTTCATGCTTGACCACTCAATGGCAAGATAGTTAGAAACTCTAACCCACTATACATTACCTAATCTCTTAATAATCTCAACCTCTTTCTGGACATCTCAGACAACCACTATCCATTTACACTATCCCCAGTCCTTCATTTGCCCCCCTACTTTTCCATCTAAAAGACTTTTTCTACACCATAGCCCTTTAACACTACTCCCCCACCTCTTGTACACAAATGTTACTCCTTATATTATTCTCTCATATTCTACTATTGATCTCCCACTTAAGATACTATCACTTTCCCTTAAAATGCACTATAATAACCCCAACCTTCAAGTTAACCTAGACAATTCTAAAAACTATTCTAATATATTACCTAACATATGCAATCTCTCCCCTACTCCCTGTCTTAAATACACCTAAACTCTGGTACTACTAATCTAAACCCAAACCTCAATACTACCAGTTCTTTCAAGCATGATAATAGTGCAGATAACTACCGTTCTTCGGTTACAAGCCATTCCTTCTCTGATGCATCCTTTAATCCTTATACAAAGATATTTCTACCCAATAACATTCCCATTCACAGACACACCATTCTCCCACTTTGTCAAGCAAATGTCCAGCCAAAAAACCTAACTCTGGTAATATTAAATCCTCATAGTAATTGTAATGAAATGACTGAAATACATGCCTGGATATCAATTTATTCCCCAATTATCCTGCCATCACTGAATCATGATTTAAATCCAATATGACACAAACACTACCGCCAGCCTATAACATTATGAAGATTGACTGATCCCACAAAAACGGTGGGAGTATCACCCTCTTGCACCAAAACCCCTTTAACCTCTCCTCTGATTATAACTTCTTCTCCAAATTTCAACAACAGTATAAAAAAAAGAAAAAAAATCTAACCACATCAATGGCAAAGCATCCATGGCACACAGTTTTTACGCTAAAGCAATTTAATAATAAAGTCTCCAAATTTCACTCAACCAAAATACTCATAAAACACTTTTAAAGCTGAACTCTAAAAAACACTCTGTATTACAGTAATTTATATCCCCCTTGAAAACAACATACCCATTCTTGAATAATTTCTCTCCTGGATATCTAGTACTATTACTTAAGCAAAAATAATTCTGGGTGATAACATTATTGCCTGTCAAAATATATCCTCTAACCGTTCCTCATTCTGCATAAATCTATTTGGTCTGACTCACCTACTAGATATCATAGAAGCATTAAAGACACAATTCCTCATCAGACTTTAGTCTTGGACACCAGTAAATATACTATCAGTGGAACCTATCCTATTTCCCTAAGTGACCATATCCCTACAGACAGACACATAGACTTACCACTCATCATCCTAATGCTAATGAAGTTAAACCAATCAAGAATCTCACACACTTTAACAGACAATTATTTAACAGTATCCTAAGATCCTTCAATTAGTCTATACAAAAGCTCTCCCATTAGATGATGTGGTTACAATTTTTAATAAATTTTTAAACAACCCAAATAATCTTGCCTTTCTATGTATAAAAAGGATACAAGTAAAACACTCTTCCTGGTTATCCACACTTACCAAAAATATTATGTATACCAGAGAAAAGGCTTGGAGGGGGTAGCTAAATAAAACTTTCACCAATACACAAAGGGAACTTTGTAATCAAACTAGAAAACAAATATACAAAGAAAAGAAAAAATACTGTGACCAACCACAACTTAATTAGAACTATGATATACAAAGAAAAGAAAAAAATAATGTGACCAACTACAAGTTAATTAGAACAATGATCCCCCAAAAAAATAAAATAAAATTCTGGTCCTCTATTAATAGACCACTCAATCCTGACTCAAAAAACAATCTGTTTTCCCCTTCTCAAACCTGCTCTTCTTTCAAAATAGTGACTATATTTAATAAATACTAACTGCGGTGGTGGTGCTGCGGTAGCATTGTCACCTCACAGTAAGACGTTGTCCTGTTCGATTTTCAGCTAGAGCATCTTCTGTGTGGAGACATGTGTGAATGGGTGTATCTTTGTTGAAGGTTGTGCATCAGGGCTGGCAACTCGGCACGTAAAAATCTACTGCCAATCATTAGCGGATTGGAGTTCCTCTGTAGTGACACCTAACCGGGAAAAGCTAAAAGACACAACAACTTTATACAGAGAATTGCTGCCCTCACTAACAGCACATTGCCCTCCCCTACACAAACCCATAACTTATTACCAACTGCCTCCCCCACTACCACAATAACCTCTGAAATACAAATTCAAACCATCCTTAGCCACAAATAGGTTCATAGGTAGGTACTAGGCTATTGGCCCTAGGGTCTATACAAGCCTAGCCAAAAATGTACCCTGGCTTTCGCCATCCAAGAAAATTATTTTCCTGTGCTCCTGTCAAGCAGAACCACAGAAGTGATCCCCGGGGTGAATTTCCTATTACCCATCCAATCATCAAGATTTTTCTTGAAGAGTGCTAATGAGGAGCTCTGTTTGACATAGATAGGTAGTCTGTTCCAGAGTATGGGAAGTCAAATGCTAACATTTTTACCTTAAAACCAGTAACAATATAGACTATAAAAAACTGCTACTTAAATTTTTCTCCACAGCTGCTGACAACCTCCCATCTGAATGTCTCAAGATGGCAGCAGAAGCCATATCTTATCCAGTAGCTATCTTAATCAATAGCTCCACATACAAATTTTATGTCTCATCTGTTTGGAGTAGAACCCATCGCACAAGGGAGGAAACTCTACAGAAGTCTATAACTTTCATCCCATTGCAAATCGCATCCCTCTCTCAAAAATACTAGAAAAATGTATCCAGACTTAACTTCACCATCTACTCTCAGAATAGCTCTTAACCAGTACTCAACATGGATTCCACCCTGGCCATAGTACAACTACTGCAATATTATCCTTTTAAGTTAATATAAACAAGAAAAGGGACTCTCACAAACGTATCTCTTCATATTTTGGGTGCTGTACAAAGCCTATGATACTGTCTCACATAGTAAACTCCTTCAGCAACTACAATATCTCAGCCTATCCCCTCCTTCACTTCAGTGGTTTGAAAACTACCTATTTGATGCACAACAAAAGGTCAGATTTTTTTATTTTATTTTTTATTTATTTAACATTTGTTAACCGGGGAAGTCCTACTTGGAACAAAGCCAATTTTCAGAGGAAGGCAGGGGAGAAATGCATCTCTTTGTGACATGGGAGGAAACCGGAGCACCCGGAGAAAACCCGCATGAATGCAGAGAGGAAATGCAGACTCCGCACAGAAGGCACCCCAGCCAACAATCGAACTGGAGAACCTCTTGCTGCAAGGTGACAGTGCTACCACTGCACCACTGTGTTGTCAGATGGCAATAAACTTTCTCTTTCTGCCTCCCCATTACTACTGGTGTATCCCAAAGCTCAGTTCTTGGTGCACTTCTCTGTAATATTTTCAGTATTGACCTCTATACCGTTTCTAGGCAAGCATCATTTATACAGTATGCTGATGATTCAACAGTAATATGCCCATCTGACACTCTGATGCATTTTCTTAAAAATCACACAATAAGCCTTCATCTCTGTTAAAAATTGGCTTCAGAATACCAATTTATTACCAATTTATTAGTCAATGCAAACAAACTGCTCTTATTTATCCTGAAAGCACATCTGAAGAACAAATCTAACTTGAAAATCTTCTCAATTAACAAAACAGAGCTAGAGACCCTAGTAACCACTCCCTTCCTTCACTCTTATATGCTGCCCCTATACTTCCCAACTTCCAGGTATCTGTTAAAACTAAACTTGAAATATATTACAACAAAGCTGCTAAATTTGCTGCCAGCAAATCTACTATAAGCATCACTGCAAGGCCCTTAAATGTTTGAACTGGCTTGAACTACTCCAGTACCTGGACTTAGTACAACTAAAAATCATTTATACACCCCATGGCTATCCTGCACTAAGCCATATTGTTTATTTATCTCACCCAAACAGACCCCTTCATTCTAATGATAAAACACGTTCTCACCTCTATCAAATTTAAAAGCAATTGGAAATACTCTTTACTGTTGCTCTGTTACCAAAACAGGGAATTCTATTCCACAGGCTATTAGAACCGTAACTGACCATCCTTCTTTCATGCATCTTCTGAGAGACCCCCTATCAAACTCATGGCTCTGCTGGTTCTATACCCTCCATTTGAACATCAACCTTGTCTACTTTTCTCCACTCTGATCTGTACTGATTCTCTACACTTCCTCATTGTCATTTGGCTATCATACCCTCACTACCACTTCCCATAATGCCACCTGGCTATCATATCCTCATTACCACCTTCATACCCTCACTACCACCTCCCATAATGTCACCTGGATATCATACCCTCACTACCACCTCCCATAATGTCACATGGATATCATACACTCACTACCACCCCCCATGATGTCACCTGGCTATCATACCCTCACTACCACTTCCCATAATGTCACCTGGCTATCATACCCTCACTATCACTTCCCATAATGTCACCTGGATATCATACCCTCACTACCACTTCCCATACTGTCACCTGGTTATCATACCCTCACTACCACCTCCCATAATGTCACCTGGCTATCATACCCTCACTGCCGCTTCCCATAATGTCACCTGGCTATCGTATCTTCACTATCAATTCCCATAATGTCACCTGGCTATCATACCCTAACTACCACTTCCCATAATGTCACCTGGCTAACACACCCTCACTACCACTTCCCGTAATGTCACCTGGATATCGCACCCTCACTAACACTTCCCATAATGTCACCTGGCTCTCATACCCACACTGCCACGTCCCATAATGTCACCTGGCTATCATACCCTGACTACCACGTCCCCATAATGTCACCTGGCTATCATACCCTCACAACCAGTTCCCATAATGTCACCTGGCTATCATAACCTCACTACCACCTCCCATAATGTCACCTGGCTATCATCCCCCCACTACTACTTCCCATAATGTCACCTGGCTATTATACCCTCACTACCACTTCCCATAATGCCACCTGGCTATCATATCCTCATTACCACCTTCATACCCTCACTACCACCTCCCATAATGTCACCTGGATATCATACCCTCACTACCACCTCCCATAATGTCACCAGGCTATCATACCCTCACTACCACCTCCCATAATTTCAGCAGGCTATCATACCCTCACTACCATGTCGCATAATGTCACCTGCCTATCATACCCTCACTACAACCTCCCATAATGTCACCTGGCTGTCATACCCTCACTACCACCTCCCATAATGTCACCTGGCTATAATACCCTCACTATGACGTCCCATAATGTCACCTGGCTATCATACCCTCACTACCACTTCTCATAATGACACCTGGCTATCATACCCTCACTACCACTTCCCATAATGTCACCTGGCTATAATACATTCACTACCACCTTCCACAATGTCGCCCGGCTATCATAGCCTCCACTACCACTTCCCATAATGTCACCTGGCTATCAGACCGTCACTACCACCTCCCACAATGTCACCTGGCTTTCATACCCTCACTACCACCTCCCATATGTCACCTGGCTTTCATACCCTCACTACCACTTCCCATAATGTCACTTGGATATCATACTCTCACTACCACATCCCATAATGTCACCTGGCTATCATACCCTCACTACAACCTCCCACAATGTCACCTGGCTATCATACCCTCACTAAGACCTCCCATAATTTCACCTGTCTATCATACCCTCACTACCACTTCCCATAATGTCACCTGGCTATCATACCATCACTACCACTTCCCATAATGTCTCCTGGCTATCATGCCCTCACTAACACTTCCCATAATGTCACCTGGCTATCATACTCGACTACCACTTTCCATAATGTCACCTGGCTATCATACCCTCACTACCACCTCCCATAATGTCACATGGCTATCATACCCTCACTACCACTTCCCATAATGTCACCTATCATACCCTCACTACCACTTCCCATAATGTCACCTGGCTATCATACCATCACTACCACTTCCCATAATGTCTCCTGGCTATCATGCCCTCAATAACACTTCCCATAATGTCACCTGGCTTCATACCCCACTACCACTTCCCATAATGTCACCTGGCTATCATACCCTCACTGCCACCTCCCATAATGTCACAGGGCTATCATACCCTCACTACCACTTCCATTAATGTCACCTATCATATCCTCACTACCACTTCCCATAATGTCACCTGGCTATCATACCATCACTACCACCTCCCATAATGTCAGCTGGATATCATAACCTCACTACCACCACCCATAATGTCACCTGGCTAACATACCATCACTACCACCTCCCATAATGTCACCTGGCTATCATACTCTCACTACCACATTGCATAATGTCACCTGGCTATCAAACCCTCACTACCACATCCCGTAATGTCACCTGACTATCATACCCTCAATACAACATCCCATAATGTCACCTGGCTATCATACGCTCGCTACCACTTCCCATAATGTCATCTGGCTATCATACCCCCACTACCACTTTCCATAATGTTACCTGGGTATCATACCCTCACTACCACCTCCCATAATGTCACTTGCCTATCATACCCTTACTGCCACCTCCCATAATGTCACCTGGCTATCGAACACCCACTACCACTTCATAATGTCACCGGGCTATCATACCCTCACTACCAGTCCCCATAATGTCACCTGGCTATCATACCCTCACTACCACGTCCCATAATTTCTCCTGACTATCATACCCTCACTACCACTTCCCATAATGTCACCTGGCTATCATACCCTCACTACCACTTCCCATAATGTCACCTGGCTATCATACCCTCACTACCACTTCCATAATGTCACCTGGTTATCATACCCTCACTACCACCTCCCATAATGTCACCTGGCTATCATACCCTCACTGCCACTTCCCATAATGTCACCTGGCTATCATATCTTCACGATCAATTCCCATAATGTCACCTGGCTATCATACCCTCACTACCACTTCCCATAATGTCACCTGGCTATCATACCCTCACTACCACTTCCCATAATGTCACCTGGCTATCATACCCTCACTACCACTTCCCATAATGTCACCTGGATATCATACCCTCACTACCACTTCCCATAATGTCACCTGGCTATCATACCCACACTACCACCTCCCATAATGTCACCTGGCTATCATACCCTCACTACCACGTCCCCATAATGTCACCTGGCTATCATACCCTCACAACCAGTTCCCATAATGTCACCTGGCTATCAGAACCTCACTACCACCTCCCATAATGTCACCTGGCTATCATCCCCCCACTACTACTTCCCATAATGTCACCTGGCTATTATACCCTCACTACCACTTCCCATAATGCCACCTGGCTATAATATCCTCATTACCACCTTCATACCCTCACTACCACCTCCCATAATGTCATCTAGATATAATACCCTCACTACCACCTCCCATAATGTCACCAGGCAATCATACCCTCACTACCACCTCCCACAATGTCACCTGGCTATCATACCCTCTCTACCACTTCCCATAATGTCACTAGGCTATCATACCCTCACTACCATGTCCCATAATGTCACCTGGCTATCATACCCTCACTACAACCTCCCATAATGTCACCTGGCTATCATACCCTCACTACCACCTCCCATAATGTCACCTGGCTATCATACCCTCACTACCATGTCCCATAATGTCACCTGGCTATCATACCCTCACTACCACTTCCCATAATGTCACCTGGCTATCATACCCTCACTACCACTTCCCATAATGTCACCTGGCTATCATACACTCACTACCACCTCCCATAATGTCGCCCGGCTATAATAGCCTCCACTACCACTTCCCATAATGTCACCTGGCTATCAGACCCTCACTACCACATCCCACAATGTCACCTGGCTTTCATACCCTCACTACCACCTCCCATATGTCACCTGGCTGTCATACCCTCACTACCACTTCCCATAATGTCACCTGGTTATCATACTCTCACTACCACATCCCATAATGTCACCTGGCTATCATACCCTCACTACAACCTCCCACAATGTCACCTGGCTATCATACCCTCACTAACACCTCCGATAATTTCACCTTTCTATCATACCCTCACTACCACTTCCCATAATGTCACCTGGCTATCATACCATCACTACCACTTCCCATAATGTCTCCTGGCTATCATGCCTTCACTAACACTTCCCATAATGTCACCTGGCTATCATACCCTCACTACCACTTCCCATAATGTCACCTGGCTATCATACCCTCACTACCACCTCCCATAATGTCACCTGGCTATCATACCCTCACTACCACTTCCCATAATGTCACCTATCATACCCTCACTACCACTTCCCATAATGTCACCTGGCTATCATACCATCACTACCACTTCCCATAATGTCACCTGGCTATCATACCCTCACTACCACTTCCCATAATGTCACCTGGCTATCATACCATTACTACTACCTCCCATAATGTAACCTGGATATCATAACCTCACTACGACTTCCCATAATGTCACCTGGCTATCATACCATCACTACCACCTCCCATAATGTCACCTGGCTATCATACCCTCACTACCACTTCCCATAATGTCACCTGGCTATCAAACCCTCACTACCACGTCCCATAATGTCACCTGACTATCATACCCTCACTACAACATCCCATAATGTCACCTGGCTATCATACCCTCACTACCACTTCCCATAATGTCACCTGGCTATCATACCCTCACTACCACTTCCCATAATGTCACCTGGCTATCATACCCTCACTACCACCTCCCATAATGTCACCTGGCTATCATACCTCACTACCACTTCCCATAATGTCACCTGGCTATCATACCCTCACTACCACTTCCCATAATGTCACCTGGCTATCATACCCTCACTATCACCTCCCATAATGTCACCTGGCTATCATACCCTCACTACCACGTCCCATAATGTCACCTGGCTATCATACCCTCACTACCACAACCCATAATGTCACCTGGCTATCATACTCTCACTACCACCTCCCATAATGTCACCTGGCTATCATAGCCTCATTACCGCCTCCAGTAATGTCACCTGGCTATCATACCCCCACTGCCATTTCCCATAATGTCACCTGGCTATCATACCCTCACTACCACCTCCCACAATGTCACCTGACTATCATACTCTCAATACCACCTCCCATAATGTCACCTGGCTATCATAGCCTCATTACCGCCTCCAGTAATGTCACCTGGCTATCATACCCCCACTGCCATTTCCCATAATGTCACCTGGCTATCATACCCTCACTACCACCTCCCATAATGTCACCTGGATATCATACCCTCACTACCACCTCCCATAATTTCACCTGGCTATCATACCCACACTACCACGTCCCATAATGTGATCTTGCAATCATACCCCCACTACCACTTCCCATGATCTCACCTGGCTACCATATCCTCACTGCCACGTCCCATAATGTCACCTGGCTATCATCCCCTCACTACAACTTCCCATAATGTCATCTGGCTATCATACCCTCACTACAACTTCCCATAATGTCACCTGGGTATCTTACCCTCACTACCACCTCCCATAATGTCACTTGCCTATCTTACCCTCACTACCACCTCCCATAATGTCACCTGGCTATTGAACACCCACTACCACTTCCAATGATGTCACTGGACTATCATACCCTCACTACCACTTCCCATAATGTCACCTGACCATCATACCCTCACTACCACTTCCCATAATGTAACCTGGCTATCATACACCCACTACCACTTCCCATAATGTCACCTGGCTATCATACCCTCACTACCACTTCCCATAATGTCACCTGGCTATCATACCCTCACTACCACTTCCCATAATGTCACCTATCATACCCTCACTACCACTTCCCATAATGTCACCTGGCTATCATACCCTCACTAACACTTCCCATAATGTCACCTGGATATCATACCCTCACTACCACCTCCCATAATGTCACCTGGCTATCATACCCTCACTACCACCTCCCATAATGTCACCTGGCTATCATACCCTCACTACCACTTCCCATAATGTCACCTGGCTATCAAACCCTCACTACCACATCCCATAATGTCACCAATCATACCCTCACTACAACGTCCCATAATGTCACCTGGCTATCATACCTTCACTACCACTTCCCATTATGTCACCTGGCCATCATACCCTCACTACCACTTCTAGTAATGTCACCTGGCTATCATACCCTCACTATCACCTCCCATAATGTCACCTGGCTATCATACCCTCACTACCACGTCCCATAATGTCACCTGGCTATCATACCCTCACTGCCACTGCCCATAATGTCACCTGGCTATCATACTCTCACTACCACCTCCCATAATGTCACCTGGCTATCATAGCCTCATTACCGCCTCCAGTAATGTCACCTGGCTATCATACCCCCACTGCCATTTCCCATAATGTCACCTGGCTATCATACCCTCACTACCACCTCCCATAATGTCACCTGGCTATCATACCCTCACTACCACCTCCCATAATGTCACCTGGCTATCATACCCTCACTACCACCTCCCATAATGTCACCTGGCTATCATACCCTCACTACCACCTCCCATAATGTCACCTGGCTATCATACCCTCACTACCACGTCCCATAATGTGACCTTGCTATCATACCCCCACTACCACTTTCCATAATGTTACCTGGGTATCATACCCTCACTACCACCTCCCATAATGTCACTTGCCTATCATACCCTCACTGCCACCTCCCATAATGTCATCTGGCTATCGAACACCCACTACCACTTCCCATAATGTCACCGGGCTATCATACCCTCACTACCAGTCCCCATAATGTCACCTGGCTATCATACCCTCACTACCACGTCCCATAATTTCTCCTGACTATCATACCCTCACTACCACTTTCCATAATGTCACCTGGCTATCATACCCTCACTACCACCTCGCATACACCCTCACTACCACTTCCCATAATATCACCTGGCTATCATACCCTCATTACTACCTTCCACAATGTCAACCCGCTGTCATACCCTCACTACCACTTCCAACAATGTCACCTGGATATCATACCCTCACTACCACCTCCCATAATGTCACCTGGCTATCATACCCTCACTACCATTTCCCATAATGTCACCTGGATATCATACCCTCACTACCACCTCCCATAATGTCACCTGGCTATCATACCCTCACTACCACCTCCCATAATTTCAACTGGCTATCATACCCTCACTACCACCTCCCATAATTTCACCTGGCTATCATACCCTCACTACCACATCCCATAATGTGACCTTGCAATCATATCCCCACTACCACTTCCCATGATGTCACCTGGCTACCATACCCTCACTGCCGCGGCCCATAATGTCATCTGGCTATCGTACCCTCACTACCACTTCCCATGTCACCTGGCCATCATATCCGCACTACCACCTCCCATAATGTCACCTGGCTATCATACCCTCACTACCACTTCCCATAATGTCACCTGGGTATCATACCCTCACTACCACCTCCCATAATGTCACTTGCCTATCATACCCTCACTACCACCTCCCATAATGTCACCTGGCTATCGAACACGCACTACCACTTCCAATAATGTCACCGGGCTATCATACCCTCACTACCACTGCCCATAATGTCACCTGGCTATCATACCCTCACTACCACCTCCCATAATGTCAGCTGACAATCATACCCTCACTACCATTTCACATAATGTCACCTGGCTATCATACCCTCACTGACACTTCTCATAATGTCACCTGACTATCATACCCTCACTAACACTTCCCATAACGTCACCTGAATATCATACCCTCACTACCACCTCCCATAATGTCACCTGGCTATCATACCCTCACTACCACTTCCCATAATGTCACCTGGCTATCATACCCTCACTACCACCTCACATACACCCTCACTACCACTTCCCATAATATCACCTGGCTATCATACCCTCATTACCACCTCCCACAATTTCAACCTGCTGTCATACCATCACTACCACTTCCCACAATGTCACCTGGATATCATACTCTCACTACCACCTCCTATATTGTCACCTGGCTATCATACCCTCACTACCACCTCCTATAATGTCACCTGGCTATCATACCCTCACTACCACTTCCCATAATGTCACCTGGGTATCATACCCTCACTACCACCTCCCATAAATGTCACTTGCCTATCATACACTCACCACCACCTCCCATAATGTCACCTGGCTATCAAACACCCACTACCACATCCCATAATGTCACTGGGCTATCATACCCTTACTACCACTTCCCATAATGTCACCTGGCTATCATATCCTCACTACCACCTCCCATAATGTCACCTGGCTATCATACCCTCACTACCACTTCCCACAATGTCACCTGAATATCATACCCTCACTACCACCTCCCATAATGTCACCTGGCTATCACACCCTCAGTAACACTTCCCTTAATGTCACCTGGCTATCATACCCTCACTACCAGCTTGCATACACCCTCACTACCACTTCCCATAATATCACCTGGCTATCATACCTTCATTACCACCTCCCACAGTGTCAACCTGCTGTCATACCCTCACTACCACTTCCCACAATGTCACCTGGATATCACACCCTCACTACCACCTCCCATAATGTCACCTGGCTATCTTACCCTCACTGCCACCTCCCATAATGTCACCTGGCTATCTTACCCTCATTGCCACTTCCCATAATGTCACCTGGCTATCATACCCTCACTGCCACCTCCCATAATGTCACCTGGCTATCATACCCCCACTTCCACTTCCCATAATGTCACCTGGCTATCATACCCTCACTACCACCTCCCATAATGTCACCTGGCTATCATACCCCACTACTACTTCCCATAATGTCACCTGGCTATCATACCCTCACTGCTACCTCCCATAATGTCACCTGGCTATCATACCCTCACTGCCACTTTCCAAAATGTCACCTGGATATCATACCCTCACTGCCACTTTCCATAATGTCACCTGGCTATCATACCCTCACTACCACCTCCCATAATGTCACCTGGCTATCATACCCTCACTACCACTTCCCATAATGTCACCTGGCTATCATACCCTCACTACCACATCCCATAATGTCACCTGGCTATCATACCCTCACTACAACGTCCCATAATGTCACCTGGCTATCATACACTCACTACCACTTCCCACAATGTCACCTGGCTGTCATACCCTCACTACCACTTCCCACAATGTCACCTGGCTATCATACCCTCTCTACCACTTCCCATAATGTCACCTGGCTATCATACCCTCACTACCACCTCCCATAATGTCACCTGGCTATCATACCCTCACTACCACCTCCCATAATGTCACATGGCTATCATACCCTCACTACCACTTCCCATTATGTCACCTGGCTATCATACCCTCACTACCACCTCCCATAATGTCACCTTTGTCGTCTTTTCAGGCTTGCTAGTTGTTGCTGACACACCTACCAAGAGGAGAAAATGCTGAGAGAAGAAAAGGAGCCACTTTTATGATTTTAAGTATTTTCTTCTGATTTTTTGTTAAGTTTTACTGCTTTGCCGCCTACTTTTTGGCATTTTTCCGGCTTGCTAAAATTTATATCTGTAACAGTAACAGTACTTGGATCACATCTAGTGCCTTTTTACTGTATTTCCCGTGTTGCACTTAATTTAAAATAGTTTTTTTCTCTAAAAACTGCATTTTACCTGATTTTGGCCTAGCACTCAAGTGTGGGGTTATTTATTGCACTGTTGTGATTATTTTGCTGCTTGTGTATCTCTGCTACCTTTAAACTACAACAAAAAGAAAAAAAAAAAAGAAAAAAATCTTGCTTTTTTCCCATTTTCTGAAAGTTAAGAAAGTTCAGTTACAGATTTGCTGTTCTGAACTGTTTGGAAGTTTCTAGAAGGCCATTGCTTGCTTGGGCTAAAGAGAAGTCTCTGTGTTCACCAGTGGGAGTGGTTAACACTGAACAGCCTGCCTGTCCCTGG